>NW_025423334.1:0-159690 GCF_020497125.1 Mauremys mutica | reverse complement strand
GGGAATGTGTTTGGTATCGAGGTGTTCTGGTACCACCTTTCTGGAATAAGTTTGCGTATATATTCTTGTGCCTAGCACTACTTAGGAATGTGTGTTTCTGCAATATCAGCCCTTTTCTTGCCAGATTCTGTGAGCAGGGCCGGCCTCTTGCTCACAACTTAACTTTGCTTTATATCAGAAAAATTTTGACTACTTTAGCCCAGACCTCAGGCCTTTGATACATAAGTTTATGTTTCAGGCCCTCTTCCTACTACAACTACTAATTTGGTGCAAAGGAAACTCGAGCAATTGGTGCCTATTGCCCAACCAATAGCCAAGCAACAAGCAATTGGAAATAATATTGTTCAGGCAGTGAAAACACTGTGGTGGGCTGTACCAGAGGAGGGGAGTTTGCACCTCCTGCTTTGTACTTCAAGCTCAAGCTTTAAGGTTCAAATAATATCTGTCACAGTGGTCCTTCGAAATGTGCTGCTGGGTAATAAGCTTTAAAAAAAAACAACCAAAATATAATACAAATAAAACAAATGCTAATATAAAAAGAAAGACAGAAGCAGAGGAATGTAGCTGAGGCCTGGCCCAATGTGAGTAATTAACACATAGTGGCCTCATTTTTTGGAAGATAGAATTAGGGATGTAAATGAATCATCAGGTTGAAAACAAAATGTTTGTGCTAAATAAGATAGGTCACTAGGTTAAGAAGACAAAGTATCTGAGCCAACTAAAATAAGAAGGAGAACATCCAAGGGACTATTTACTATGAACTTGATAACAAGGGACAAAATACATTAGGAACATAAAGATGAGGTAAAAAGGAAGTTGAAGTATGGACTGTGCAAGCTACATGGAAATTGGTTCCTGCAAAGTAACCAATCCAATCCAAAAATGGATAATGCAGTGTATAGTAAATCCAATGAGAAATATAATGTATATAAAAGGAATGGGTTTCTGTGTAACTTTGGAGCTGTGATGTACCCTGCATCCATCATCCCCCACCCCCACCCTCGCATTTGAGTCTGATCAACTCAGCATAGCACTGCTGTATGCCAAATAAAGATACCTGAGTGACAAAGACTGGAGTTGAACTGAGTTCATAGGAAGCCAAGTGAAAAAAATCCCAACACTAGCACTCAACTGACCTAGATAGTTTTGGTTCCCAGAACTTCTGAGACTGTCAATCCATCCTCCTGTTAAGATCTATCCCCTTCTCGGCAATCTTTACTTGAGAAGGAAATTAAATCAGACATCCCAGTCCATACCCACTTCACCTCATGGCCTGGTGTTGGGATGAGCATGAGAACTCTCTTGCTCAACAGCTGTCCAAGCCATTCTTAATAAAGTTGGAAAGATTCAACTAGGAGCTGCTAGCAACCTAAATGGAAACATTTTTCTACTTGGACTCAACATAATCAGTCTTCCTCAAACTCTGCTGATATCCCAGTCATTTTAGTTTATCTCCTGTTATTAAAAAAACACAGGTCTCTTCATTAGCTCACTACAGGTCCATCTTGAAACAGTCAATGCCTTTCTTCCTCCAGTAGACACCCTACAACAGTTAGATTAATGAAGGACCTAATCAGGACCTTTCCACCGATTCTCAAGCCTGTACCTCAATGGGACTTCTATCTTGTCCTGTCATTGTTCACCAGACCTCCATTTGAACCTTTGGCATCATGCTTTATGCCTCTGTCTGGAGCATGAAGCAAGCTTCTGCACATATGTGCAAAATGGACATTGCTTTCCAGACTCAAGATGCATGGTGTGAATGTTTTACTCACATGTGGAATACAGCCAAGGGCCATGCATCTCGAAGAACTTCCAGTTACAGGCAGGTAACTTCTAATTTTATATTGAGGTTGCTTAGTGGCTTTCAGTGTTAACCTAAGGGTCTTTGCCAGATTCCAAGAAATGGAAAGCCAGTCTATAGCACTCCCACTGTCGCCCTTTATATTAAGTCTCCCTTCAAGAGTTTAATAAATCACAGATTCAAGAACAGGATGGGGCTAGTTTTTTTTCTAGGGTTTGTATTCAGAGGGCAGTTTAATAACCTTATTTCAAAAGAATCAGAAGTATTTGGTAACTGCTTATTATTTTGTAATGTATTTCATCTCAGGGAAATGAACAAACGTTTAACAGAGGAGCAAGCCAGGAAGACCTTTGAGAGAGCCATGAAACTGGAGCAAGAATTTACTGAACATTTCACAGGTTTGTATCCCTTATTACAGTTCCCTTCAAAGAGTGGAATTGTGTTGTCTGGAGCATAAGAATTGTCACACCTGCCTAAGCCCATATACTTCAGTTATATATCTTGTCTCCAGTATTGGCCTATGATGAATGCTTTAGAACATGTTAAACTATCATAATGCACTGCAACTGTTTATTAAATATTTGTATCAATTCATTGTTTAACTTTGAGACAAAATTTCTTCTTTACTGCATCTGATGCCAGCTCATACTTTAGAGCATGAGAACTTTTCGCTTTTTTCTTAGCTGTTGAAACTAGAAACGTTAGTCTTATTTATATATTAAAAGCCTGGAAACTTTTAACATAAAGGTCACCAACTGGTGTCTCATGCCCTTCCAGAATGTGAAGGGTGGCTAAACCTCTGAAAACCAGGAAATTAAGAGTTACAGTAATGCAAACTTAAACTTCTGAGAATAAGGAAATACAGAGTTAAGGTACACACTAAGACAGCCCTAACTCTGCCCCCATGGAGCTGGCAATAGCCATTGGAGATTATCTGCATTCAGTCCAGCTATGTTCAATGATAGATTTAGCTGTATAGAATGGTAGAGGGATTAGCTGGAACAGCTTGGCAGAGCTGTGATTGTGACATGAGGTGGTCTGGGGCAGCCTTGCCCTTCTCCTCTCCCCTGTGTGTGATCAAAAAAAAGTGTGCATGTGTACCTTGAGGGATCCATTATGCCTCATTTCAGTGCCTAGTTCTCTAGATTGTGTCAGTAGCAGTGCACAGGGGTCTTCTTGCTATAGGGATTATCAGCAGTGAGGTGGGATATGAGGGTGGTCTGTGGATTTAATGAAAATGTAGTGTTAAATGGAATCCTATGTATAAGGATGAAGGGGGCTAGGTAAAAGGGAATTAAGGGGTTGTAAAATTTAGCAAGTGAGGGTTGTTTCTATGGAGTAGGCGCTGTTTGAGCCTAAGTCAAGAGTAGGTAGCTTCTGTTCAGTACAGCTTACATAAACGTAAGTCAAAAGTTTTGTGTCAGTAAAGAGAAAGTGTTAGACACTGCCCTACAGTGATCATGCACCCTACACAGAATTCTAGCATGTGTGTTATAGCTGAGCTAGGCCGTCACTCAAAGAGGTTAAGTTGGCATGTATCTTAACTCTGTTTTCCTAGTTTTCAGAGGTATATGTTTAGCCACTCTCCACATTCTAAAAGGGCACAAGGTAGCACTGGACTTAAAGTTCTGGAACATTTAATTTCCTTGGTTTTAAAAAAAATAATTTCTCAGCACTCCCATCTGCAATAGCCCAGCTCTTCTCCTTCAACACCTGGTGCTCTTTGGCAATGATTGCCCTGGCCACAAAATACACTGGCTTCATGTTGGGCTTTTCACTGCCTCTGCCTTGTCTCCTGTCTACCTGACCAGCACAGCCTGATTGCCTCTTCTCAACAATCCTCCCTATAGAGAGGCAAGCATCAGCAAAGGACCAACATGTTGAGGAGCTGTGGAGAAGATGCAGGAACAGTCCAGGGACTAGCATGGAGACAGTGGGGACATATTTTGAAGGGAGAGATTTGGCCATGAGAGGAAGGATGGTCCAGGGGTTAGGATCTGGGACTTGGGAGACAGTTCAAGTCCTTGCTCTACCACAGAATTCTTATGTGATCTTGGGCAAGTCATTTAGGTCCAGATCCATAAAGATACTTAGGTGCCTACGTCCCAGTTTTGGCTCCACTGCAATCCACAAAACTTCTTTGCTGGACTCAGTAGGCTCCTAAACTCACTTGGCACCTACATTTTCAAGGTAAAAGTTCCTCTAAGCGACTATTTTTCTGTCTCTGAGCGTATACACTGCTGCCTCCCTCTGCACAGACACCTGTCTCCTGCCAAAGCCCCAGAATGATTCAGAAACCAGGGAAAGTTAGGCATCCAGCCACCTGTATCACATGCAGGGCCTAATCCAGTAGGCGTGCTCAGAGGCCACCTACTGGACTGGATCCCATTTAAAATGGAGAAGGAGATGGACGTGGTGGTGGTGCTGCTGCCACCACAATCCATCTTATAATTTTTAGCCTAGTGGTTAGCACACTTGCCTGGGAAGTGGGAGACCATAGTTCAGTTCCCACCCTTCCGCCGATCCTGGCTCCCATGCAGAGGGGTAGGACCCACCCAGAGCCTGCCTCACACATAAGGCACAAGACCCCCCAATTTCAGCTCACAGCTAGGGGCTGCAGAACATTAGAGCTTTTTTCCGGTCCTTTGTATCTTCCCATTGTTCCAAGATTTGTTAAAAATCAACATTAATCATTCAGATAATTCCTCTGTCAATTCTTTTAATATTCATGGGAGCAAGTTATCCAATCTTGCAGATTTTAAAATGTTTAAATTCAATAACTGCTGGTCAGTAGATGAGATGCTGGAGGTTTATGAGGGAGGCCCAGTCTGTGTTTCCCACCTTCCTCCTGGGATTTAGGTGAACTCTTGCTGCTGCCCTGCCCCCATGTGCTGCCCTCAGAGGTGAAGGATGAAACACTGGTTCCAGGTGCCAGGATGCAGGAGTGTAGGAGCTGCTGCTTTGGCAGTGGTGTGGACCTGGCTTTTTAGAATGTATGTGTTCAGTTATTAGTTTGCCATGTTGGTCAAACACTCAGCTAAACCTGAATGGAATTTCATGGAGCAAAGAAAAGGTACTTCTCTAGCCTGAGGGCTTTCCCCTTGCCAGATCAAAGACCTGCTGCAAATGGTGGAGATTTTAGAATTTCTCAAAAAAAATCCCAAGAATCTTTTATAATAGAAAGTGGTGTTAAACAACCTAAAAATAGAATCCAGAATCCAACTTCCCATACTGGCTGAGGGAGGGATTCATAATCTAGTGAGTCTTTTCCATAACTGTACTATGTCTGAACCCCTAGATTGAGAACTCATGTAACATACATCATCAGAAAGAAAGTGTAATACCACTCTTTGGGGGGCGGAACAGGTATTCCTATGCATTTGTTCATTTTTTTAACATAATAGATTCTGATTGGTACTTTTGGGCACTGTTGCTGTATTGATAATTATACCGGTAGCTAGTAGAGGCTCCTGTATTTCACCTTTATCTAATTTATACTACCTAGCATGTACAATGTATAGTGTACATGATCATCCAAGTATCAGAATTTTAAACCACTATGGTTCCTATAACATCATATCAACAGGGGATGCTCTGAATAGTGACTATTGATAAAAAAATTTTTTGCCAAGTAACAAATAAGGATTAATATATTTTTGTGTTTGGTAGTGGTATGATGTAGAATGTGTGTATGTGCGCTTACAAAGAAGGCATACATTTCTAATTGTAAAATGAATAAGAATCTTCTAAGAGGTTTGATAGGTAAATTGAATTAGAGCAGCCATTAAGGAAGCTTCATTACCATTGAATGTAAAGTAAAATGCTGTCATAGATTTAAAATGTTTTAGGAGTTAGGAAGCGGAATAAGAGGCAATTATTAACATGTAATGAGGGTTCAGTAATAGTACTAGTGTTGTGTATATTAACACAAACACAGGAATACAGTGTCCTGGCCCAAGCAGCAGCATTATACATTTTTTCCCTGTTGAACTCTATTAAGTAGGTTCTCAGCCTGGAGGTGAAGACCCCAGTTAAGATGAAGCTGCAATCAAGATTTCTGTCATTTGGATCCAAAGCGTTGCAAGAACCCTAGTCCTGATTCAAAGCAGACCATACTTTAATCTGATTTGGGTCAGAACACACCCACCTCCGTTCATTTATAGTGCTTCTCTAGCCTCAGTGATAATATATACAATCTGTGTGGTCTGAGTGTAGATTGGAACTTTATTATCTGTTTTTAAAGCAAGCATCAGATGTAGAGGATTAGAGAAATGCATATGTTAGCCCCTTCCTTCCATCCCAAATCATGGACACTGCTAGCAACCAGAATCCACCAGATGACCTATTTTTCATGTCCTGGTTTGTGATCCAGATGACCAGTTCCTCAATCTACATTACGTGGAAGCCCACACCACCATTTCACTTGCTACAAGTCTCAGTGATTTATTTGTCTGGATTAGGATTATTAACTAGCCCTGCTTTTTTACCCTCCTGTCCTGGATACCTGCACAAAAGTTGGGTCTAGAAGAAAACAAAAAAAGAAAACCAGGAAATAACAAATCACTCCTAACAACCCTTGAAGGTATCTGAGGATGGGGGAAAAAAAAAAAACAGCTGCACATGCCAGTCTGCAGTGTGGGAAAATTCCTTCCTGACCCCAGGACTCTATACACTGTACACTGGCCAGTTCCTTCGGGAAGCCCTACACCCCCAGACAGTCAAGCACCTTTAGCTCACAATAAACCACAAGCCCAATGTTGTCTGTTCCTTCTCCAATCTGGTTAAATCCCCACCTTGGGAAGGGGGCTGAGAATTTCTGCACACAAGGTGAAAGTTAGTAAAAAACGCTTGCTGACCGTAATACTATGTTTTGCAGCTATTGTCCAAGGAGACACACTGGAAGAGATATACAACCAGGTGAAGCAGATCATAGAAGAACAGTCTGGGCCTTACATCTGGGTACCAGCAAAGGAAAAATTATGAAAATTGGAAGATTTTTGGTTTTCATTTTCTAACTGACATTACCTACTCATCAACAACTTGTAACCCTTTTCAGTGGAGCCTGCCTCTAGCTCTTTCCAATGTGGGTCACACACTAAACATCACATTCTGCAGTTCCCAAAATTTTCTTACATTTGGTGTCTCTCTTAGTTTGAATAATTTGTATTATTGTGTGGTAGTGTTCATTTGACGTTTTTCAAACATGAAGGTTGAATGGCCTGACCAGCTATTAAGGTAGGGTTGGGGAATTATATGGTAAAATTCCTTAATGTTTAAGGGAAAGTACGTTTCAGAGATTCTCAGAAAAGATTTATGTACATTCTTTTAAAATTTCATAGCATATGAAAGAAAAGTCATCTTACCCAATGATGTAAATTGTGAGCAACTTTGCACACTTAATTATAATAGCATGGGTTGGCCAAGGCATTTAATTTCAAGTTTTAGTTTGTGGGTTGACTTTCTGTTGTCACCGCAAATATTTTTCTTTATAGGCAGTTAATGTAACTTTTTCCAAATTAATGTATTTCATTAACTTCCATTAATTCACAAGGGATATTCATTTTCAAAATTTCATAATGATATTCTTATAGTCTATTTTTATTCATTTTTTGCATATACAGTTGCTAGGGATAAAGATATTTAATGTTTTTAATCTTACTCATGCAACACTATTTACAGTGTCTTACAAAAGTTGTTTTAGATAATGGTCATCACTCTTTTCTGAGTCGAAAACATGTTTAGGTGCTAGGGAAGCTTGTATTTTACAAATGAATAGCAAATTTTCATTGGCAGCCATACAGAAAACACTTGCAGTGATGTATGATCATTAAGGCAATAAGAAGAGAGTCAGATTTGTAATTTAAAACTGTGTGTCTCCTTAGAGGTGTCAGATTTTAATGAATATTTTACCCACAATAATTGCCTATTTTGTTATAAAACTTTCTTTAACTATAAACTCTGTAACTATGGGAATTATTTTCTTTACATAGTTGCGCACACATATATATATATATATATATATATAAAATATATTTTTTTTTCTTTTCCCACCTACTCCTAGCTTTTCTTTTTTTGTTTTTGTTTTGAGAATAAATATAAATTAGAATTTATCTTCCTTAATCATGTGAAATGAAATGGGGTATGGTGGCTGGGTAAAACATCTGGGGGATATTAGCTACAAGAAAAAAATATGGGCAAGTTCTCCTCCTTTCTACAAACAATTTCAGATGTTTGGTTTTGTTTTTTTTTCTTTTCCATGTGATGTGCATGTTTTAACCAATGGGAGATTTCAGAGTCAACAGTCAGTTTTTATGTACATCTCAGACTGCATCTGTGTCATATCTTCCATGGTGGCTCTGCACTGGAGAGATACAGACCTCTGAGCTGAGCAATTATAAATACATTTCTGCAAAATATAGAACTAACATTATTCATTCCATTTGTCAGAAAGAGGAGAACAGCTAATAAAGTTTATTGTACAACATATTTTTGTGTGTCTTTAATTAGATAATCTAAAATACAGGTGATGTAGAATTAAGAAATTAAGTTTGCAAACAATAAATTGGCAGGAACAGTAAATAATGAGCAATGATGTGATAGAGGAACATTGAAAAACTAGTATGTGGGCCAAAGAAGTTCAGTGTAGTTAAATTAAATGCAGGTTAGATCTTGGGTCAAAGAGTTAAAAATAATAAGCATGTGTGAGAGAACAAAGTACTGCAGAATATTGGTAGATTTGGGAATCCTGTCAATTTACAGCCTAATGTGCAGTGATTGTGAAAAAATCCATCTTGGCTGTATACTGGATTAGTGAAGAAAGTGCATTCTTGCTGTATTTTTATGGATTTCTCTGCCTATTGCTGGAATAGGTAAAGTGTTCTGAGATTGTCATCAGATACTAACTAGCATGAATCAAAAGTAAAAGCTTCTACCTAAAGCTCTGAAAGCACCAGTGGTCTAAATTTTAAGCAATGACAAGTGATTTTGGGTATACAACTTGAAACGCGTTAAAAGGATGTAACTTTTAGATGCTTAGTAATTTCTGAAAATCAAGCTACTTTAAGGTATCTCAGTTTAGGTACCTAAAAACTGAGGCCCCCCAAAATCACTAGTCACTTTTGGAGGTGTCACTTAGTGAGGCTTTTAGATGGTATGTTTTTCTTACAAAAGAAAAAAGCTTTTGTCTCTTACTGCCTTTTCCTTATTGTTTTTTTAAATGTTTTTTTTTCTGCTTTTTTACCCATCAGGAGTGGCATGTGTTCTCTTCCTTGTTTTTGCTGGAGGAGTTTTTGCGAGATGGAGGTCTCTTCACTTTCATTTGAAAGGATAGGGGTGTTTAATTCAATTTCATGGAGCTTTTCTCCCATTTGTTTGTCAGGTGTTAATTGTTTTAAACATCCAGGATCTAATCCAGGGGTCAGCAACCTCTGGCACGCAGCTCCCTCGCCCGCCCCGCTTCCCCCCGCCCCCATTGGCCTTGGACAGCGAACTGTGGCCAGTGGGAGCTGCGATCCGCCGAACCTGCCGACGCAGCAGGTAAACATACTGGCCCGGCCCGCCAGGGTGCTTACCCTGGCGAGCCGCATGCCAGAGGTTGCTGACCCCTGATCTAATCCCTTTCCCTCTCAGTTGTTCAGGTCTCTTCTTCTTTGAGTGCTTGCTCATGTCCATTCCAAGTTAGATGCACATGCACTGCGTGCACAGTCACCAGTGAATTTTTCCCTCAGTGATATCCAGTGGGCCAGCTCTAGCTCCCTTTGGTGCCATGTGCTTATAAGGGGCCCGGCTGGCTTTGCACTATCTCAGTTCCTTCTTACCACTCGTGGCAGTCGTTGGAACAGCTCCTCTTGCTTTGGCAAACTCTTAGGCTATGTCTACACTGCACACCCTACAACAGTGCGGCTGTGCTGCTGCAACCGCCCCATTGTATGGTGCGCTGTATGGCCACTATCACCGGGAGAGAGCTCTCCCGGCAACAAAATAAAACTACTTCTGAGGGGCCATAGCTTCGTCACCAGGAGTGCGGCTCCCACCAACAAAGTGCTTCCACACCGGCACTTTTTGCCACTAAAACTTTTGTTGTTCATATCCGAGCGATAAAAGTTTTAGCGACG
Organism: Mauremys mutica; assembly: GCF_020497125.1. Classification (NCBI taxonomy): domain Eukaryota; kingdom Metazoa; phylum Chordata; order Testudines; family Geoemydidae; genus Mauremys; species Mauremys mutica. The sequence continues at coordinate 149,772 of NW_025423334.1, read as the reverse complement.
AAAGTGCCAGTGTAGACAATGCCTTACTCGGTGGTCTTAGTTTATTCCTTTTCCCTTGTTTCCCTATCCCAGTTCTTTAATTTCTCAGTTTGGACTGTCGTAGATTAGTTGTATGTAGTTAGTTGGCGCTTCTTGCACTGTTAGCAGAGTTTTGTCCACTCCCGGTGCCGGGGCATGCCTCGGTCCCTGGGTCTCAAGCCCTGTGCCTCCTGCAGCAAGCCCATGCCTGAGAGTGTCCTGCACTCCTGTTGTCTTAAGTGCCTCATATCAGGGACTGCTGCCAGATCTGTCAGGATTTCAAGCCCTGTACAAAGAAAGATAGGGAGGACAGGACATGGTGGTCTTCCCACCATGAGAGAGACTCGGCACAATTCTCCTTCACCGGTGCCAAAGAAAAATCATAAGAAGCAGCTGACTGAGAAGGGATGTTCCCCGACTCTGAAAAGAGTCTAGCACAGGAAGCCCATGGGGAGTGCGGTCAGAGTCTAGCCACTCCTCTGCGTCCGCTCTGAGTGTGATACCATCACCTCAGCCTCGTAAGCTGGTTCCTTTGAGTCTGGTCCCTCAGCACCAGAGTGGCAATGCAACACCAATGGGATTATAGTACTGTCTGTGCCAAAGGCATTAGTTATGGGCAGGGTCCTGCTGATGCTTTTGATGCAGCCAGCAGTATAAGAGTTGGCAGTATTGGTACCAGGGAGCAGAAGGGAGCATGTGGTCCTGGGCTCCTGTTCAGTACGGTCTAGAGGGAAACCCTCCCTGCTTGCCCCGCTGCCGGTCTTCGCATCTCAGCACCATTCTCTGGCATTGACGGGTACCACCCCTCCATGGTCCCCAGAGGAAGGCTCATCATCGGACTCGAAAGTGGAGTCATATTCCCACTTGAGGAACCGCTGCCAGTTCCCCCCCAGCCAGCCTACCAGTTGATGGACCCGGTCACAGAGCTACTGCCGAGTACTTGGCACAGTGGGCAATGGCTTATGCAGTTGCAATGGCTTTTTGGAACCCCTGGGGGTTTCCCCCTATGCAAGGGCCCCCTTCCAGATACTCATATTCCATAATCTTAGAAAGACACGCACCCTGTCCCTTTGACTGTCACCCAACCTGGACTCCAGTACTGAGCCTGGTACCAAGCCTCAAGACATAGATTTATGGGACCCAGTCAGTGCAGAAGGAGAAGAAGAGGATCCCCTGCCAGTGCAAGCCTCTTCTTCCTCCCTGGATGAGGCAGTGTCTAGGGTGCATGTATTCCCCCCACCCCCTCATGATGACTTCACAGCTCACCAGGAGCTGTTGAAGAGTGACCTCGAACCTTGGGCTGGAAGTGGAGGTAATCAAAGAGTGGCCCTCCCTCCTCATGAGGCCATTATGGGACCAGTTAAAGCCTTGCGGCAAACCTCATCCTCCTTGCCTCCCACCACAAAAAGGGCTGAAAAGTTCCTGCCTCAGGTTTTGAATACTTGTACTCCCACCTCCCTCTGGGGTCTCTGATGGTCGTGGCGGCCAGTGAAAGGGACAGCAAGGATGCAAAGACAGTAGACCTTTTTGGTAAAAAGGTTTATTCTATAAGGGCACCAGTTCCTCTGCTGTGGTGGAGGAATGGAAGTCTGTGGCCAAGGGCCTCTCTGCAGGCCACCCTGGATGCGGCAGGTTTGGCAGCTAGATCCATGGCTTCTGCAGTGGTCATGCGCAGATGCTTGTGGCTCCAGTCTTTAGTCTACCAACGGAGGTCCAACAATCCATCCGGGACATTCTGTTTGAAGACACTTCACTCTTCTCCGAGGAGTTTCATTGTATGTAAGAGAGCGGTATGATTGCTTAGAGCTCCAGTTTGAACCTGGAGAAAAGCCTGTTGAGAGTCTTTGGGTTAAGTTTAGAGGCACGAGAGCAACAAGGGTGATGTTGTGATGGGCATGTGCTATGGACCACCGGATCAGAAGGGTGAAGTAGACAAGGCTTTCTTCAGACAACTAACTGAAGTTTCCAGATCACGGGCCCTGGTTCTAATGGGGGACTTCAGTCACCCTGACATCTGCTTGGAGAGCAATATAGCAATGCACAGACAATCCAAGAATTTTTTGGAGAGTGTTGGGAACAACTTTCTGGTACAAGTGCTGGAGGACTGGCCTCTGGGGGACACCACTGTTTACCTCTGACCGTTTATTCCTACCCTTTGTTTCCTATCTTTTAACCAGTTACCAATCCATGAGAGAACCTTCCCTCTTATCCATGACTGCTTACTTTGCTTAAGAGACTTTGATGAGGAACCTTGTCAAAGGCTTTCTGAAAATGTAAATACACTGTATCCACTGGATCCCCCTTGTCCACATGCTTGTTGACCCCCTCAAAGAATTCTAGTAGATTGGTACAGCATGATTTCCCTTTACAAAAACCATGTTGACTCTTCCCCAACAAATTATGTTCATCTGTGTGTCTGACAATTTTATTCTTTACTATAGTTTCAACCAGTTTGCCCAGTACTGAAGTCAGGTTTACCAGCCTGTAATTTCCAGGGTCACCTCTGGGAGCCCTTTTTAAAAATTGGCATCACATTAGCTATCATCCAGTCATTTGGTACAGAAGCTGATTTAAATGATAGGTTACAGACTACATTTAGTAGTCCTGCAATTTCACATTTGAGTTCCCTCAGAACTCTTGGATGAATATCATCTAGTCCTGGTGACTTCTTACTGTTTAGTTTATCAGTTTGTTCCAAAACCTCCTCTAATGACACCTCAATCTGGGACGGTTCCTCAGATTTGTCACCTAAAAAGAATGGCTCAGGTTTGGGAATCTCCCTCACATCCTCAACCATGAAGACCAATGCAAGGAATTAATTTAGTTTCTCTGCAATGGCCTTATCGTCCTTGTGTGCTCCTGTAGCATCTTGATCGTCCAATGGCCCCACTGGTTGTTTAGCAGGATTCCTGCTTCTGGTGTACTTAAAAAAAAAAAAAAGAAGAAGAAATTGCTAACACACCTCTACCCCGATATAATGCAACCTGATATAACACGAATTCAGATATAACGCGGTGAAGCAGCGCTCTGGGGGTGGGGGGGAAGCTGCGCGCTCCGGTAGATCAAAGCAAGTTCGATATAACCCGGTTTCACCTATAACGCAGTAAGATTTTTTGGCTCCTGGGGACAGTGTTATATCGGGGTAGAGGTGTACATTTTGAGTCTTTGGCTAGCTGTTTTTCAAATTCTTTTTTGGTCTTCCTAATTATATTTTTACACTTCATTTGCCAGAGTTTATGCACCTTTCTGTTTTCCTCACTAGGATTTAACTTCCACTTTTTAAAGGATGCCTTTTTGCCTCTCACTGCTTCTATTACTTTGTTGTTTAGCCACAGTGGCACTTTTTTGGTTCTCTTACTATGTTTTTTTAATTTGGGGGTAAGTTGATCCTCCATTATGGTGTCTTTAAAAAGTTTCCATGCAGCTTGCAGGGATTTTACTTTTGGTCCTGTACCTTTAATATTTGTTTAAGTAACCACCTCTTTTTTGTGTAGTTCCCCTTTCTGAAATTAAATGCTACTGTGCTTGAGCGGCTGTGGTGTTTTCCTCGCCACAAGGATGTTAAATTTAATTCTGTTATGGTCACTATTACCAAGAGGTCCAGCTATATTCACCTCTTGGACCTGATCCTGTGCTCCACTTAGGACTAAATCAAGAATTGCCTCTCCTCTTGTGGGTTCCAGGACTAGCTGCTCCAAAAAGCAGTCATTTAAGGTATCAAGAAACTTAGGTGATATGTATCCAGTCAATATGGAGATAGTTGACATCCCCCATTATTATTGAGTTTTTTATTTTAATAACCTTTCTAATCTCCCTGAGCATTTCACAGTCATTATCACCATGCTGGTCAGGTGGTTGGTAATATATCCTTACTGCTATATTCTTATTATTAGAGCATGGAATTACTATCCATAGAGATTCTATGGTACAGTTTGGTTCATTTAAGATTTTTACTTCATTTGATTCTACGCTTTCTTTCACATATAGTGCCACTCCCCCACCAGCAACGACTGTTCTGTCCTTCCAATAGATTTTGTACTCTAGTATTACTGTGTCCCCTTGATTATCCTGATTCCACCAAGTTTCTGTGATGCCTATTATAGCAATATTCTCATTTATTACAAGGCACTCTAGTTCACCCATCTTATTATTTAGACTTCTAGCATTGGTATATAAGCACTTTAAAAACTTGTCACTTTTTAGCTGTCTCCCATTACATGACGTAATTGAATGAGACTTTTTTTCATTTGACTGTTTCTCTTCAGATCCTGCCTGTATTTTATCTTCCACCCTCTTCTCCTTACTAGAACATCCCTTAGTAGATTCTTCCCTAAGGGATGTCTGTCCAAACCATGTGCTCCTCCGCATCTGTGGGAATTCTGCATGAAGCACTCAATCCACCTCAAACTTCTCATTTTCCTGGAGCCCAGAACAGATCACCTCAGCAGATCTTTCACCTCTCACCACATGTGGTCCCCTCACACCAGTATAACCAGTACCATCTTCCAGTGGTGAGGGACTCCCCTCACAGACTTGTTCACAACCAAGCAAACCAGGAAATTTCATCAGTTTTGCTTTCTATGCAGGTGCAGCCCTGGCTCACTCACAGATGCTTACTGCTCCATTGGACAAAGCACCTATTCTATGCATTTCCCCCTCATTCCTCTCATGCACAAAGTCTTATTCAAGATCAAGCAGGACAAAGCAAATGTTATTCTTATAGCCCCCAGCATGGCTACGTCAGCACTGGTTCATCACTTTATAGGACATGTCAGTAGTGACCCCAAGCTACTCCCTCCTCTTCCAGACCTGATCTTGCAAGATCACAGCCCATTGCTCCACCCAAACCTCAAGACCCTCCATCTGACCCTATGGAAGCTCCATGGTTAAACCCAACGGAGCTGGCCTGTTTGGCACAAGTCCGCCAGGTATTGCTGGGTAGTAGGAAACCCATCTACTAGAGTAACTTTACCTCACCAAGTGGAAGCATTTCTCCATATGGTCATCTCAACAAGGCCTTTCACACCCACTAGGTCACCTCTTCACTCCATGCCAGTGTATCTGCTTCATCTGAAACAGCAGGGCCTAGCCATTTAGTTGATTAGGGTGCGCCTAGCAACCATCTCCACCTTCTGGTGGATGGTAGGTTGTTTTTTTTCACATAAAATGTCCATTCACTTCCTCAAGGGCTTAGAGAGACTATACCTACAGATTTGTGAACCCATTCCACCGTGGGACCTAAATTTGGTCCTGTCAAGACTCTCAGACCCTCCCCTTGAGCCTCTGGCATCATGCTCCTTGTCATACCTCTCCTGGAAGATCGCCTTCCTAGTAGCAATTACCTTAGCCAGGAGGGTCTCAGAGATCAGGGCCCTTACATCAGAAACCCCATATACAGTGTTCTTTAAGGACAAGGTACAATGTCACCCCAGTCCCACGTTCCTCCTGAAGGCTGATGGGGTTAGGTCCTATGGTGTTGCTATGTATTTTTCCCTCTTAGTTATTCGCTTACCTTCCAATGTACGACTCAGGAAGTTATTATTTTTTTCTTTTCTTCACTTACCATACAAACTTGTTCCATTTAGATTTATTTTAATTAAAACATTTTCAGTTAAATTCACAAAGGCATACACTCAAAGAGCTGACGTGCAACAAGCACAAATACAGATTATTTCTAGTGGTGGTGACATTTTAGAGCTGACCAAGCTCTTGGTGCTATGGTAGACACAAAATACAGAGCTGTGGTACCCAAGAGATTATAGTCCAACATAAACTAATCCTATGAACAGTATCATTCCAGTGTCCATGCAAACTGTGCTCCATTCTCAAAGCTAGCTCTCTCTCACACATACACACACAAAGCAGGGTTCAGAAAAAGTCTTGTTCAACAATGAAAAGCAAATGAGACACACAAACCTCCCAACAGGGCCACCCAGAGCCCACCCTGTGAACTTTGCCCTGTAGTAAAATTTACTTTAAATACTGAAGATTTGAGACATACACATTATTCTAAGAATTCAGTTAAGAATGTCAAGGAACAAAATATTAATGGGCATCTGCATAGTTCATAGCACAATTTATTCAATTCCCTTAAGGAAGTAAGAGACTGATTTTTTTTTCAGGTGAATTGAAAATTATACTCTGTACTGGGTTTTATTCTATTAGTAGTAGTACTAGCAAACTTCTATCTTAGCTTCTTTTCCACTACCTGTTACTAGATGATCAGTTAGATCAGGATAAGCCAGGAGAATATGCAGATTTCAGTTGCAGACCTCACCTTAATGATACCCAGAAACTGAAGGTAGCACAGCATTTGGTAGCGCACACATTAAGCTGCTGTATCTGCACTAGTACTCTGTGATCTGCACTGGCTACCTATGATGGCCTGGTCCATTGTGGCATATTTGTGATCTGTGGAAGTGTTATCACTGGCATCTTCTCATTAAATAATGAAGAGCACAGCTCAACACAGATTCAGAGTGATGTGGATCGCTTGGTTAACTTGGCATAAGCAAACAGTATGTGTTTGGCTATGGCTAAATGTCAGTGTTTACAACTAAGAACAAAGAGTGCAGGCCATTCTTACAGGATGTGGGACTTTAGCCAGGGAAGCAATGAATGAAAAATATGTGAGGGTTGTGGTGGATATCAGCAGACCATGAGCTCCCAGTGTGATGGCATGGCCAAAAGAGCTAATGTGATCCTGGAATGTATAAACGGGAATTTTACGTCTGTATTTGGCACTGGTGCAGCTGCTGCTGAAATACTGTGTCCAGTTCTGATGCCCACACTTCAAGAAGAATGTTGATAAATTTGAGAAAGTGCAGAAAAGAGGCATGAGAAGGGTTAAAGGATTAGAAACTTGAAGAGCTCGAGCTCTTTAGCTTAACAAAGAGAAGGTTACAGGGTGACTTAATTACAGATTGTACATGGGGAACTTGAAAGACTGCCATAAAAAATATGGAGAAAAGGTGTTCTCTCCTGCCACAGAGAGCAGGACAAGAGGCAATGGGTTCAAACTGCAGCATAGCGGATTTAGATTAAATCTCAGGAAAAACTTTGTAACTGTAAAAACAGTAGGACAGCGGACCAGACTGTCTCAGGAGGTTGTGGAAGCTCCTTCACTAGAGATTTTCAAAAGAAGGCTGGGTAGCCTTCAGTCTTGAATGGATTAGACCAGTGGTTCCCAAAGTGTGGTTCCTGAACCCTTGGGGGTTTGCAAAATGTTACAGGGGGTTCTCGGAAAAAATTCCATAATGGCGGAAGAAAAAGTGCACGCCAAAACAGAACCGTATTGTGGCCAGTGTAGCAGTGGTAACACCCCTCAGTTAGTCGATAGTCATTCTCTGTGGTGTGCTATTTTGCTCCAGAGAGACGTGAGCTAATCTTCTCATTTACTAGTTTGTTCATTTGTTAGCATTCTCACTGTGTTACTTTTATTTGAACTGTTGTATACCCAATAATGGCCAAGTGGCTGAAAACAGAATTTGTAAAGACATGAGAAAACAAATATTCGATATCAGCTAGTGTTTTGTCAAGTCCAAAGTGTCGAAATCTAAGCCAAATGATCATGATGATCCAGAAAAGTCGCTTATGAAGAAAAGAAAATATGACGATGATTATGTAAAATATGGCTTTACATGCATTGGTAATCACAGTGCCTAATTTGTGGTGATGTTCTAGCAAACAGCAGTCTCAAACCTCCTCTGCTTCAGCACCGCTTAAAAATTAGGCACCCTGCACAACTTGACAAGCCTGTTAATTTTTTTCAAGCAAAAATTAGCCAAGTAGAAAAGTTACATTACCAGTTTTGTATCCAAAGCAAGTACTGATAACGAAAATGCACTTGAAGCATCCTATCAAGTGAGCCACCAAGTAGCAAAAGCATCAGAAGCCCATAGCATAGCAGCAAACTTGATTGGTCCATGTATAAAAGACGTAGTTCATTGCATGCTCAGAGAAAAAGCTGCAAAAAGGATTGACATAGTACCTTTGTCCTATAATACTTTGTTGCGAAGAATAATGACATGTCAAATAATGTAGAAACCACAATTGTACATAGAATGAAAAATAGTCCATATTATGCTATAAATTGGATGAATCTACTGATGTTCCTAATCTGTCTATTTTGCTAGTGTTTGTACATTATGTAAATGAAGGTATGGTTGAAGAAGACTACTTGTTTTGCTGACCATTGAAAGAATGTACAACTTGTACTTCTGAGGGCTTTCTGCACCAAAAAAATAAAAATTTTGTGCACAATATTTTAAAATTCTGCAAGTTTTATTTGTCAATAAATAAATGCAGAGGCTCCAGCCTGGCAGTGTGGAACACAGGCCACTGGCTTGCTAAAGGTGGGAGATCACTCTGCTGCCCCACCCTCCACCTCTGGGACATGGACTCAGCGGTGAGGCTTTGCCAGACCCTGACACAGCACAAGGCCTGGACCTGCCCCAGAAACACCCTGGGGCCCTGCGCCCCTGCACCAGATGTGAGGCAGGCAGGCTCAACCAGACAGGATCCAAGTGTTGAGGGGCTCAGTGTGGGGTGACAGGTTTCTGTGTGGGACAATCTGGGTGCAGGCAGCTCAGGTGGGGGTCTAAGTGTGGGAGGATCTGGCTGCACAGAGGCTTGTATGGGGTTCCAGGTGCAGGGGTAATTGGGACTCTGCTGGGGCTTCCAGGTGAAGGTGGTTGGGGCTAAGCAGAGGGGTCTGGGTATGGAGAGGTCTCAGTGTGGGGGGGTCTGGATGCTGGGGGAGTGGGGCTTGGTGGTGTTGGGGCCTGGATGCAGCTAGTTGGGGGTCTGCATGTGGGGGCTCAGGGTGGTGCAGGGGATGGGGATTTGAGTGCAGGTAGCTCAGGGGGGGTCGGTGCAGAGGGCTACAGATGCAGGAGTTGAGGTTCAGGTATGGAGGGCTAGAGGGGTTCTGGATGTACCCAGTGAGGCTTGGCTGGTGTGTCTGGGTATGGGAGGTCTGTATGCACGGGGGGTTGGGTGGATGGGGGAGAAACTTCCCATACAGTAACCCCTCCTGCCACAGTTGAGGAGTGATGGCAGGAAGCAGGGGAGGATGCTGAGCTTCCTGCTACTGGGGAAGGTTTCAAGGGGGTGGGGATCTGACAGCCCCAGACAGTCCTTGCAGGGGAAGAGGAAGTCCTGTACTCTCCTGCCTCCAGCCCTGCCGGGACTAGTAGCTGATCCCAGCTCAGGGTATGAGCCACTGGATGGGGTGTCCCTAGCCCTGTGGCGATTTATGTCTCCACTGGCTTCTCCGAGTCCCTGAAACAATGTACCTGCTTTGCTAGGGAATGGTGTATGACTGCTCTTACAGCTTCCCTTTGCTTCCCTGTCAGAGTCATTTTTCTGCAGGAAAGCAAAGAAATCTGCAGGGGACATGAAGTCTGCACACACGCAGTGGTTCAGAATTCCCCCAAAAGTAAACTGGAGAAGATATCTTCAATCTGACTAATTAATATTTTCAAGAAAAGGAAATAGATTGGTCTCGTTGCCTACGCATTTGCACTGATGGGGCCACATCAATGACAGGGAAGTATACCAGATTTGGAGCTTGAACAAAAAAAGGTTGCATCACATGCCTCTTGGACTTCTTGCAGTAGCCCTAGACAAGCCCTCATGGCAAAATGTATGCCTGAGGGACTGAAAGAAGTGCTGGACTATGCAGTTAAAATGGTGAATTTCATAAAATCATGGCCAACAAATTCCAGAATATTTCATGTACTTTGTGAAAAAATGGGTAGTGTATACAATTGTATGTTGACCCATATCGAAGTTAGATGTCCCTCCCGGGGCAAAATCATTGTGCACTTTTAGAACAGAAATCCTAGGGGGTTTTTTCAACAGCCACCCTTTCCACTTTGCCAGCTGTATGGAAAATCATTTCTGGCTCCAGAACCTGCCTTATTTAGCAGACATTTTCTTGAGGATTAATTACCTAAATTTGTCTTTTCAAGGCCTCAATATAGTAGTTTTCAGTGTGCAAGACTGAGTTGAATCCATGATAAAGAAGTTGCAGTTCTGGGAAAGGTGTTTGGAAAACAATCAAACTGAGTCTTTCAGTACTCTTCATGACTTCCTGGCAGAACATAACCTTCAGTTGGATCAGTGCACTAAAACCAATATAACTACACACCTAAAAGGACTCTGCACAATGTTCAGGGAATATTTCCAGCTATGTCAGGCGATAATGACTGGATTCGCAACCCCTTTGATTGATGATACCACTTTCTCAACACAGATATTGAGCACTGAGAAAAAAGAGAAATTGATTGAGATTTCCTGTGATTATGAACTGAAAAGGAGTTTCAGAAGTCTGTCATTGATCAACTTTTGGCTGAGTTTAAGAAACTTAAGTAGGCTGCTATTGTTGGTTTTTAAATTATTATAAAGAAAAAGTTTAAGCTTTGTTGAAGTCGTGTGGTGTTTGCCTGAATTGTTCAAGACCCGAATGCTTGTAGTAGGAGGAACTCTTTATTTGAGTTGGCTTCTTAAATACCTTCATGCTGTTTCGCATCTAATACTCCTAGATGAAACATGTAGGAGCCTTGTCCTATAACAGGCTTAATCAAAGTGATATGAGCAATAAAAGTGAAATCTTGGAAGAGTGTTGCCATTTTCATAATGTAATAACATTAATTATATAATGATAAATAATAATGTAATAGTGTGTAATAAGCATGTCATTAAAATAAACAAATTTTATATTTCCAAGATCACTACTTTAATAATTTGTGCTCAGGTAAGGGAGAATATCTCAAAATACTCATTTTTAGAAGGGGGTTCACGGGTTGTTAAAGTTTGGGAACCACTGAATTAGACACAACAAATCCTGTATCGGGCCAGGGAGTTGGACTAGATGACCCTTAGAACACAAGAATGGCCATACTGGGTTAGACCAAAAGTCCATCTAGCCCAGTATCCTGTCTTCCATCCCGTCGCCCATTCCCAGCTTCTGGCAAACAGAGGCTAGGGACACTATCCCTGCCCATCCTGGCTAACAGCACATGGAGGGTTTGCTACTGGGTCACTAGCAAGGCATTTGCAGAGTCAGCCCAGTGGGTTATATTGGTCCCAGGCTGCACCCCGGGGATCCCGTCACAGACCTCTTTACCTTCTCTTTGATAAGCTAAATAGACTGAGCTCCTTGAGTCTCTTTTACAGTAAGGTATGTTTCCCAGTCCTTTAGTCATTCTCTTGGCTCTTCTTCATAGACTCCAGTTTTTCAATGTCCTTCATGAAGTGCAGATACCAGATGTGGATACAGTATTTCAGTAGCAGTTGCACCAATGCTGAATACAGAGGTAATATAACCTCTCTACTCCTAATTTATATTCTCTTATTCATACTCCCAATAATTTAATTAGCCCTTTTAGCCACAGCTTTGCATTGGGAGACCAGGTTCAGCTGATTTTCTTCCATGCTCTCCTTAGTCTTTTTCCATGTCATTGCTTCACAGAATCTAGTCTTCCCCTCTCTGCCACTGATTTGCTGGGTCACCTTGAACAAGTCACTTTATCTCTCTGTGCACATTGGAAAACATAATCCCAACTAGACATATAAAATAATGGGGTCTAAATTAGCTGTTACCATTCAAGAAAGAGATCTTGGAGTCATTGTGGATAGTTCTCTGAAAACATCCACTCAATGTGCAGCAGCAGTCAAAAAAGCAAATGGAATGTTTGGAATCATTAAGAAAGGGATAGATAATACGATAGAAAATATGATATTACCTCTATACAAGTCCATGGTATGCCCACATCTTGAATACAGAGTGCAGATGGAAAAGGTTCAGAAAAGGGCAACAAAAATTATTAGGGGTATGGAACGGCTTCCGTATGAGGAGAGATTAATAAGACTGGGACTTTTCAGCTTGGAAAAGAGATGATTAAGAGGGGATATGATAGAGGTCTATAAGATCTTGACTGGTGTGGAGAAAGTAAATAAGGAAGTGTTATTTACTTCTCATAACACAAGAACTAGGGGTCACCAAATGAAATTAATAGGCAGCAGATTTAAAACAAACAAAAGGAAGTATTTCTTCACACAACGCACAGTCAACCTGTGGAACTCTTTGCCAGAAGATGTTGTGAAGGCCAAGACTATAACAGGGTTCAAAAAAGAACTAGATAAATTCATGGAGGATAGGTCCATCAATGGCTATTATCACTCAGCACAACCGCATGTGGAGCCCCACAGCCAGCTAGGTGCATGAATGCTCCCAGAGCCACTCATGAATCACACAGGGAAAGGCACCAACCATACCCCCTCAGCTCCCAGCACTGTGTGTCAGGAATATATTGTCTTGCACTGCTCAAGATGGGCTATGCAAATTTATTAATTGGTTCATCAATTAAAAGTGGATAAACACCAGCCTTTGCAAACCTTAGCAGTTTTGCCACGCACTTCATACAAACTCACTAGTAAAGATAAACACTTCAACAAATTTATTGACTACAAAAGATATAATCACTTAAAATCTAAGTGATAGGCAAAAAGTCAGAGTTAGTTACCAAAATAAAATATAAGAACACAGTCTAAACTGTCAGCCCTATTAGATTGGGCAACATCTAGATCAGGGGTTCTCAAACTGGAGGTCGGGACTCTTGAGGGGGTCACAAGGATATTACATGGGGGGGGTCGCAAGCTGTCAGCTTTCATCCCAAACCCCACTTTGCCTCCAGCATTTATAATGGTGTTAAATATATAAAAAAGTGTTTTTAATCTATAAAGGGGGCTCACACTCAGAGGCTTGCTGTGTGAGAGGGGTCACCAGTATAAAAGTTTGAGAACCACTGATCTAGATTAAGCAGTTTTTCTGACCCCACTGGATACTGCAGTCCTTAATACACAGGTTTATCCCTTAAACCTGGGCCAGCCTCCTCTGTCAGAGTCTTCAGCCTTCTGGGTGTCTTGGTTGCTTGCAGCATAGGTGGGGGCATGAGAAAGGTGAAGCATCTGTTTTATACACGCAGTCCCATGTGCTTGGGGAACACAAGTCCAAGCATATCTGGGGGGGCATTGTTGAGTCTCCAGGCAAGGTCGAACAATTCCCCTGGTGTGGTCCCATGCCAGTGAGTCATTGAATTGTAGCTCCCTTGCTGGACAATGATTGTTGATGACTTGTTTGACACCATGCCTGAGCATTGGTTACTTTCCTTGCTGTTGTCTCTGGGGAGCTAATATCTGGCTGATTCCCTAACTTGCAGCATGTTTTAGTGACAACCATACAACACAATTCTCATAACTTCATATGCATTAATGATATACATATATGGATACAGAAATGACTTTCAGCAGACCATAACCTTTCTCCTGATACCTTACTAGGCACGCTTTATATGTAATATCACAATTATATACAGATGAGGAATATGGGGGTTACAAGACACTCCCCCAAGGTATAGTGTGTCACAGGGTCATTTGATCACACTCTCTAAGTATCTACATGTAGAACGTAAATTTGATAGTAAAGGGTTCTTCAGTCTAGCAAACAAAGGGTATAACAAGATCCAATGGCTGAAAGTTGAGGCTAGATAAATTCAGAGTAGAAACAAGCCAAAGATTATTAACAGTGAGGGTAATTACGCATTGGAACAGCTCATCAAGGTTATGGTGGATTCTCCATCACTGGAAATCTTTAAAAAAATATATGTATGCTTTAATTCAGCCACAGCTATTGATTTGTAGGAATTAATTCAGGGAATTCCTACAGCCTATGTTTTGCAGGAGGTTAGATTAGATGTTCACAAACTCACCTGGCCATAGTATCTATGAATCCATAATGCTTCAGCACGTTGTTGATCTGTGCTATGCTACTATAGGGTGTTGTCTGTCACATGAGACATAAAACACAGGCCCTGCCTACTACGGTTCAAAATTCCCATTGCAATGTTCACAAGAGAAAGGGTATTAATCCCAGTATTCTTCAAATTCCAACAGCATGGGGAGGGGTAGCTCAGTGGTTTGAGCATTGGCCTGCTAAACCCAGGGTGGTGACTTCAATCATTGAGGGGGGCCACTTAGGGATCTGGGGCAAAAATCAGTACTTGGTCCTGCCTAGTGAAGGCAGCAGGCTGGACTCAATGACCTTTTGAGGTCCCTTCCAGTTCTAGGAGATAGGTATATCTCCAATTATATTTTATTTATATTATATTTATTAACATAAGTAAACTACATTCTGCTCAACTAAATTCCACTCTGTAATTAGTGGAAGACATTGTTTCTGTCCTCTCCTAAAACAGTTACATACTGATGCTGGCATAAAACCGCTGTGCTATCAGGCTCAAGGATGGCTGCATTTCAGTGTCTGGCAATCCTAATGAAAATGTACTATATAATTTAACATATGCCACATGTAGGGCCCTACCAACTTCACGGCCATAAAAAACAAGTGAAATCTAGTCGTGTGCTTTTACCCTATACTATACAGATTTCACAGGGGAGACTGGCATTTCTCAAACTGGGGGGGGGGGCCTGACCCAAAAGGCGGTCACGGGGGGGGTCACAAAGTTATTTTAGGGTGGTTGCAGTATTGCCACTCTTCTGCGCTGCCTTCAGAGCTGGGCAGCCAGCGAGTGGCAGCTGTTGGACCAGCACTCAGCTTTGTAGGCAACACCCTGCCAGCAACAGCACAGAAGTAAGGGTGGCTATACCATACCATGCCATCCTTAGTTCTGCACTGGTGTTGGTAGTGGCTCTGCCTTCAGAACTGGGCTCCTGGCCAGCAGCCACCACTCTCCAGCTGTCCAGCTCTGAAGGCAGAGCTGCTGCCAGCAACAGTGCAGAAGTAAGGGTAGCAGTACTGCAACCCCCACCCCCCATAATCTTGCAAAACACCCACCCCCAACTCCTTTTTGGGTCAGGACCCCTACAGCACTGTGACATTTCAGGTTTAAATAGGTGAAATCATGAAATTTATTATTTTTAAAATCCTATTACCATAGAATATCAGTGTTGGAAGGGACCTCAGGAGGTCATCTAAGTCCAACCCCCTGCTCAAAGCAGGACCAATCCCCAGACAGCTCTTTACCCCAGTTCCCTAAACGGCCCCCTCAAGGATTGAACTCACAACCCTGGGTTTAGCAGGCTAATGCTCAAACCACTGAGCTATCCCTCCCTCTCTCATAAAATTCACAAAAATGGACCATGAATTTGGTAGGGCCCTAGCCATATGGCCTGAAGTCCTGTAGAGTAGGGAGCTCACTATTGACACCTATTGGTGAATAGAGAGAAGAGTGATCAAGAGCTGCTTGAGAACTCCATATGAGAGTGAGCTCTCTGCCAGCATCTCTTGGTGAGCAAGAGCATATGACTGAATGAGGCTTTATTTGCATTGTGAAAGTTTGGGGCCTTTTGGTTATAATACAGTTGTGGTTTTGTTGTGGGTCTTTGAGGGGGCGGGGAGGAAGGGCAATAAAATACTGTTGTCCCTATTGTGAAATGAAAGGACCCGAGAGCTACATCAAATGTACCTGGGGTGAGGGGGGGTCAACCTGACTAAAGTCTGCAATCAGGTTAGGGCGCATGGCCAGGACTGGCGACAGGTGCCAGCAGTGCTGACCTATGTTCCCTGTAAGCTGTGTGCTTGGACAGCTACACAGGAGAGATTTAAGTGCCACCCAGCTGATAGCAGAGTGCGCACAGCCGGCAGCGTGTGATCAGGTGCCCTCCCCCCGTCCCCACGTTGTTCCGACCTGCCTGTTGGCTGTGCAGAGCTGAAGGGGGTTGAGGGAGGGAGCTGAGGTCAGGGTATCTCCCTCCCCCCACCCCTGTGCCCCATCTCCGCAGGGCAGAGGGAAGAGCCTGGCTCAGGAGGACTTGGAGCTGCTGTGGTCTGAATGGTGAGTGTCTGAGTGCCTTTCTTAAAGAGACAGTGCACCATTTCTGAGATTTCCCCAGCAGCCAGCTCACACTGTCTCTCTCTCTCTCCCCCTCCCCATGTACCCCATCTCTGCAGAGTGGGGGAGGGGAAACAACAGGGCTCAGGACAGAGCAGGAGAGCTTTCAATGACTGTCTTAAAGAGCTAGCATACAGTTTTCCCCAGCAGCCAGCACATACACAGGCCTGGTCTACACTGTGGAGGGATTGATCTAAGATACACAACTTCAGCCAAGAGAATAGCGTAGCTGAAGTCGACGTATCTTAGCTCTACTTACCTCCCGTCCTCACGGCATGGGATCAACAGCCGTGGCTCTCCCGTCGACTCCGCTTCCGCCTCTCACCCTGGTGGAGTTCCGGAGTCAATGGCAGAGCATTTGGGGATTGATTTATTGCGTCTATATGAGACACGATAAATCGATCCCCAATAGATTGAGCGCTACACGCCGCTCCGGCGGGTAGTGTGGACATACCCAACGAGGCTTTCTGTGTATGTGTCTCACACTCAGACACACAATGTCTCTTTCACACTCACACATACTTATATTATTGTTGTTACGTCTTGGTACTTCCTGCAATGCACATATATTCTCTGTAATTTTATTCTTTCAAAGTGTTATTTTAGTGTTTTGACTGGTCTATGCATTTCATAATTTTTATTTCTCTTACACTTATATTTAATTCTTTGAGTAATGAGTTCTAAAATGCCTAGCCTGTCCTGGCTAGAGTAATTATCCCTATGGCAACTTTTTAAAAAATATATACTACATCTAGGTTTTTTGTTTCTACTGGTGGTGCATGTAGGCACATACCTCGGTGCACATAATAAAATTTATTCCACACATGGATGGAAAAAGAGGGAACATTGGTGCTAATTGTGATCTATCCACCTACATATCATGTGTTAGAAGTGCTGTTGTATACTAATTATGAGTTCAACTGTTAAAAAAAATTGAAAATTGATAAGATGTCATGATAACATCTGATAACAAATGATGGGGGAAGCATGAAGGGACACAGACTGAATTAGTCCACACAAAAAGTCCTACTGATATAACTCAAGGTCTGTGTTAAGATGATGTCTGATAAACAAGAAAAGTGTAGAATCAGAAATAAGTGTACCAAAATTGGTGTATCAGAAGTTAGGGCTAACTGGTTAAAAAAAATAACAAGGTCATGGGCTATACTGCTCACCAGTCTCTTTGTGGGGCCTTAAAAAAGAGACCTTAGGGAGAAAAATTGGTTACCGGAGTGAGCTGCACCATCGTGGCACCCTCCACAACCAGCTCCTGGGACCATGGGCCTTTGTCACCCTGATCCTGAGGAGAGATGTCCTGACCAGGTCAGAGAGAGGGACTCAGATGACATCATTACCTCTAGTGGCTCCAGCTGAATTCCAAACACCACCTAAGATGAAATGGGGTCAGTCTTTAACAGCAACATCATCAACTCCAGCCCATCTCAAATAACTCCTTGTCTTTTCTCCAAAAGATACTTATTGCCATGTTTGATGCCATCTAAGAAACTGTCAAACAAGGGTGTTTTAGTTCCTTCTAAAAACTCTTTCTAGCTAAAGAAAAGGGGCGGGGGGAATGTAAGCCTAATTGATTACTTTAACATCTCTAATGTTTTAACTGTTTTTATTTATTGGCATCGAGGTTTGTTGCATGGATTGGTTCCTGAGTTAGAGTTGCTATGTGCGGTGTGTTGTTGCTGGTGAGAATATGCTTAGGGTTGACGGGTTATCTGTGGGCGAGGACTGGCCTACCTCCCAAGGTCTGTGAAAGCAAGGGATCATTGTCCAGGATGGGTTGTAGATCACTGATGATGTGTTAGATAGATTTAAGCTTAGGACTGTAGGTGATGGCCAGTGGTGTTCTGGTGGTTTCTTCCTTGGGCTTGTCTTGCAGCAGAAGGCTTCTGGGTACACGTCTGGCTCCATTGATTTGTTTCCTTATTTCCTTGTGCGGGTATCATAGTTTTGAGAATGCTTGGTGAAGATCTTGTAGGTGTTGGTCTCTGTCTGAGACTCTAATTCAGGAACCAGTCTATGCAACAAACCTCAAGGCCAACTCTGTCCACATATCTACACCAGCAACACCATCACAGGACCTAACCAGCTCAGCTACAACATCACCGGTTCATTCACCTGCACGCCTACCAATGTTATATACGCCATCATGTGCCAGCAATGCCCCTCTGCTATGTACATCAGCCAAACTGGACAGTCCCTACGTTAAATGGACACAAGTCAAATATTAGGAATGGCAATATACAAAAACCTGTAGGAGAACACTTCAACCTTCCTGGCCACACAATAGCAGATTTTAAGGTAGCCATCCTACAGCAAAAAAACTTCAGGAGCAGACTTCAAAGAGAAACTGCTGAGCTTCAGTTCATTTGCAAATTTGACACCATGAGCTCAGGCTTAAACAAAGACTGTGAATGGCTAGCCAACTACAAAAGCAGTTTCTCCTCCCTTGGCGTTCACACCTCAACTGCTAGAAGAGGACCTCATCCTCCCTGATTGAACTAACCTCGTTATCTCCAGACTGATTCTGGCCTCCATATTTATACCTGCCTCTGGAAATTTCCATTACATGCGTCTGACAAAGTGGGTATTCATCCACAAAAGCTTATGCTCCAATACATCTGTTAGTCTATAAGGTGCCACAGGACTCTTTGTTACTTTTTATGTTTCTATGATTCTTTAACCATTTATTCCATCTAAATTAATACAGCAGGGCTTCTGTGGTGGTAAGAACTCTATTAAGGGTCATGTATGGCACTCATTCCTCTCTAAAGAACTGAGCTGAGGTGCTTACAAGCTACTGGATGGTGCGGAGCTGAGGTGGCTTTGAGGCAATGGATGGTGGTGCAGAGCTAAGGTGGCTTTAAAGGGGTGGGTGCAGAGGTGACACTGATGCAGGTGGCACTGATTTACCTTGGGCTGAAGCCACAGTGAGCAGCAGTCTATTTGAAGGACTCTGGTGTAGGCCTCCCTACCCAACAATCAAAGCTGAAATCACCTCAGCTGGTTCAAATGGTAATGCCCCAGACAGCACTGACTTGCCAGAATCCTTGGACTCCACCAACATGGGACAACAAACTATGAAGGGAAGAAGAGGAAAGTAGCTAGAATGCATCATCCACTCACAACTGCAAGAGGAGGATGGAGGTTGGAACTGTGGTTAAGACACTTGGGGGGAGGGTGAGTCTTACTTAATATTGTTAATTTAATAATTGCTGGTTTTTCCAAGTTGTTATGTTGTCTCCCCTTTAATAAAGCTTTATTTGTTTTAACCCCCTGGACTCAGTACTTACAAGGGGGAAGTATAGCTATCAAGGGTGCAAAAGATGGTATATCTAGTTTCCCAGGTTTCTGGGTAGGAGCTTGAGCAGGTGGTGCTTGGAACCCAAAAACCTTTAAACTGACCCTTTTTGCTGCTGACAACACATCTCTGAAGGGTTACATTAATATGGATTAAATCATTAGCATTGTATAGAAATTACACCAATAGCCCCTAGAATTTCATAGTGAATGAGATACTTCCTATAATCATCCTGCAGAAGGGATATCATTCTCTACTAATTTTCTTAATCAAAATGTTATAATTTGCTATTACATTTCATGGGACCAGGGCTGGCTCCAGGCCCCAGCATGCCAAGCACGTGCTTGGGGCGGCTTGCCGCGGGGGGCGCTCCGCCGGTTGCTGGGAGGGCGGCAGGCGGCTCCGGTGGACCTCTCGCAGGTGTGCCTGCGGATGCTCCACCGGAGCCGCGGGACCAGCGGATCCTCCGCAGGCACGTCTGCAGGAGGTCCACCGGAGCCGCGGGACCGGCGACCGCCAGAGCGCCCCCACGCGGCGTGCCGCCGTGCTTGGGGCGGCGAAATTGCTAGAGCCGCCCCTGCATGGGACACTTCGTCAGCACACCGTGTGCCACGTATAGAGTGAACATAAGAACGGCCGTACTGGGTCAGACCAAAGGTCCATCTAGCCCAGTATCCTGTCTTCTGACAGTGGCCAATGCCACAGAGGGAGTGAACCTATCAGATAATGATCAAGTGATCTCTCTCCTGCCATCCATCTCCATCCTCTGACAAACAGAGGCTAGGGACACCATTCCTTACCCATCCTGGCTAATAGCCATTTACGGACTTAACCTCCATGAATTTATCCAGTTCTCTTTTAAACGCTATTATAGTCCTAGTCTTCACAACCTCCTCAGGCAAGGAGTTCCACAAGTTGACTGTGCGCTGTGTGAAGAAGAACTTCCTTTATTTGTTTTAAACTTGCTGCCCATTAATTGCATTTGGTAGCCTCTAGTTCTTATATTATGGGAACAAGTAAATAACTTTTCCTTATTCACCTTCTCCACACCACTCATGATTTTATAGACCTCTGTCATATCCCCCCTTAGTCTCCTCTTTTCCAAGCTGAAAAGTCATAGCCTCTTTAATCTCTCCTTGTATTGGAGCCATTCTAAACCCCTAATCATTTTAGTTGCCCTTCTCTGAACCTTTTCTAATGCCAGTATATCTTTTTTGAATTGAGGAGACCACATCTGTATGCAGTATTCAAGATTTGGGCGTGCCATCAATTTATATAAGGGTAATAAGATACTCTGTCTTATTCTCTATCTCCTTTTTAATGATTCCTAACATCCTGTTTGTTTTTTTGACCGCCAGTGCACGCTGAGTGGATGTCTTCAGAGAACTATCCACAATAACTCCAAGATCTTTTTCCTGATTCATTGTCGCTAAATTAGCCCCCATTATATTGTATGTATAGTTGGGGTTGTTTTTTCCAATGTGCATTACTTTACATTTATCCACATTAAATTTCATTTGCCATTTTGTTGCCCAATCACTTAGTTTTGTGAGATCTTTTTGAAGTTCTTCACAATCTGCTTTGGTCTTAACTATCTTGAGTAGTTTAGTATCATCTGCAAACTTTGCCACCACATTTTTTACCCCTTTCTCCAAATCATTTATGAATAAGTTGAATAGGATTGGTCTAGGACTGGCACTTGGGGAACACCACTAGTTACCCCTCTCCATTCTGAGAATTTACCATTTATTCCTATCCTTTGTTCCCTGTCTTTTAACCAGTTCTCAATCCATGAAAGGACCTTCCCTTTTATCCCATGACAGCTTAATTTATGTAAGAGTCTTTGGTGAGGGACCCTGTCAAAGGCTTTCTGGAAATCTAAGTACACTGTGTCCAATGGATCCCCCTTGTCTACATGTTTGTTGACCCCCTTCAAAGAACTCTAATGGATTAGTAAGACACGATTTCCCTTTACAGAAACCATGTTGACTTTTTCCCAACAATTTATGTTTTTCTATGTGTCTGACAATTTTATTCTTAATTTGCCCGGTACTGACGTTAGACTTACTGGTCTGTAATTGCCGGGATCACCTCCAGATCCCTTTTTAAATATTGGTGTTACATTAGCTAACTTCCAGTCATTGGGTACCGAAGCTGATTTAAAGGACAGGTTACAAACCATAGTTAATAGTTCTGCAACTTCACATTTGAGTTCTTTCAGAACTCTTGAGTGAATGCCATCTAGTCCCGGTGGCTTGTTACTGTTAAGTTTATCAATTAATTCCAAAATCTCCTCTAGTGACACTTCAATCTGTGACAATTCCTCAGATTTGTCACCTACAAAAGCCGGCTCAGGTTTGGGAATCTCCCTAACATCCTCAGCTGTGAAGCCTGAAGCAAAGAATCCATTTAGCTTCTCTGCAATGACTTTATCATCTTTAAGCGCTCCTTTTGTATCTCGATTGTCCAGGGGCCCCACTGGTTGTTTAGCAGGCTTCCTGCTTCTGATATACTTAAAAAATGTTTTGTTACCTTTTGAGTTTTTGGCTAGCCAGTCTTCAAAGCTCAGCGGTTTAGGACGGATAGCTCAGTGGTTTGAGCATTGGTCTGCTAAACCCAGGGTAATGAGTTCAATTCTTGAAGGGGCCACTTAGGGATCTGGAGCAAAATCAGTACTTAATCCTGCTAGTGAAGGTAAGGGGCTGGACTGGATGACCTTTCAGAGTCCTTTCCAGTTCTATAAGATAGATATATCTCTTTGCTTTTCTTATTACATTTTTACACTTAATTTGGCAGTGTTTATGCTCCTTTCTATTTACCTCACTAGGATTCGACTTCCACTTTTTAAAGGAAGTCTTTTTATCTCTCACTGCTTCTTTGACATGGTGGTTAAGCCACGGTGGTTCTTTTTTAGTTCTCTTACTGTGTTTTTTAATTTGGGGTATACATTTAAGTTGGGCCTCTATTATGGTGTCCTTGAAAAGCATCCATGCAGCTTGCAGGGATTTCACTTTAGTCATTGTACCTTTTAATTTCTGTTTAACTAATCCTGTCATTTTTGCATAGTTCCCCTTTTTGAAATTAAATGCCACAGTGTTGGGCTGTTGAGATATTCTTCCCACCACAGGGATGTTAAATGTTGTTATATTATTGTCACTATTTCCAAGCGGTCCTATTATAGTTACCTCTTGGACCAGCTCCTGCGCTTCACTCAGGATTAAATCTAGAGTTGCCTCTCCCCTTATGGGTTCCCGTACCAGCTGCTCCAAGAAGCAATCATTTAAAGTATCAAGAAATGTTGTCTTTGCATTTCATCCTGAGGTGACATGTTCCCAGTCAATATGGGGATAATTGAAATCCCCCACTATTATTGAGTTCTTAATTTTGATAGCCTCTCTAATTTCCCTTAGCATTTCATCGTCACTATCACTGTCCTGGTCAGGTGGTCGATGATAGATTCCTAATGTTATATTCTTAGAGCATGAAATTACTATCCATAGAGAATCTAAGGAACATGTGGATTCACTTAAGATTTGTACTTCATGTTATTCTACATTTTCTTTCACATATAGTGCCACTCCCTCCCCCTCTCCCTCGCACGACCTGTTCTGTCCTTCCGATATATTTTGTGCCCCGGAATGATTGTGTCCCATTGATTGTCCTCAGTCTACCAGGTTTCTGTGATGCCTATTATATCAATATCCTCCTTTAACACAAGGCACTCTAGTTCAGCCACCTTATTATTTAGACTTCTAGCATTTATGTACAAGCACTTTAAAAACTTGTCACTGTTTATTTGTTTGCCTTTACCCATCACTTATCATCATGCGAAAGTTTGCTTATTATTTGTGTTTATTCTTAATAGGATTGTGTGAATTGTAACAACACTGGACTAGATTCACAAAGGGATTCAGGTGTCTAGAAAATCACTTGGATTCACAAAGCATGAGTTAGGCACTCTATACAATGACGGGGGAGAGTTATTGCCTGAGCGTTGGATTCACAAAAGCCAGTATGATAGGTGGCACTCTACCTAACCCAGCCAATGGTAGTTGCTAAGGTGAGGATTGTGACCTAAGGCCCATTCCCTCTCAGGCAGTTTGATACCTAAGGTGAGGGTTGCTCCATTTGCTTGTTAGCCCCTTTCTTAGAGTTAGACACCTAGGCTGTTTTTGCAAGAAGCCTGGCAGAGGAGTACGTTTTAGCACTCACCTGGATGTGGGAGACCCCCAGTTCAAGTCTATTTCTGACTGAGATGTTGTCAGACGTCACTGGTCTGGTGCTCTGTTCTGTCCAATGTTGATAACAGTCGGCTGCAAGCGTGTGTTCCCTCTGTGTATCCCTCAGTAATAAGTATATGAGAAGTGTAGATGGGTCAGACTCACCCCTGCGGCGCCTCCTGCTGGTGACTCCGGGAATTAGCTCTGTTCGATCTCTGGAGCACCTTCTGCAGGCTGGTGATCCGCCTGTCCTCAGGCCCCCTGTGTCCCTCCCTGGACCGAGTGCCCTTTTACATGGGGGGTGCTGCCCCCTGGCAGTAACCCCTTTCCTCTCAGAGTCTCTCCTCCTCAGGGAACCCCCATCCTCTATCCCCACCTTGCCTCAGCGTATGGCTACTGCCAGTCATTGTCTAGCCCCCACACCCTGGAGCAGACTGCAGTATCAGCCTACTCATCACTGGAAGGAGGGTTTGGACCTGCTGCCTTGGCCTACCCTGGGCTGCCCTCTGCAACCCCCAGTACCTGTTAGCCCAATGCTAGGCCACAGCCTGGGGCTTTCCAGGCTGGAGCTTCTCAGCCTGTCCCCGGCCCTGCTTCCCTCAGGTACTTTGTCTGTAGCTCCTTGCAGCCAGACCCTTCTCCCTCTTCAGGCAGAGGAAGCCTGTCTACTTGGGCTTCTGGCTCATAGCCTCTTATAGGGGCCAGCTGGGCCTGATGGGGCCTGGCCCAGCTGCAGCCACTTCCCCAATCAGCCCAGCTTTTAGAGCCACCGCTCTCAAGCCCTGCCAGGCCGCTTTTAAACCCCTCAGGGCAGGAGCAGGGGTCCACCCTGCTACAAGAAGTAAAACAGAAATTTGAAGTAGTGACCCTACAAATGAGGCCTTTATATATAAATGTCTTGTAATTACTACACAGTACTGCCCATTGGTGTTATAGGTTACTCTTACTGCTGGTTGTCACCCTCTGGTAAACTCTCCTGGGCAGAAAACAGGACCTGCTAGTTTCTCTGTTCCATGGATTGCATTGCTCTGTGATACACCAGTAGTTGACGTAGATCCAGTTGTTGTTTATGGATGCTACCTTTCAGCTAACCTACTGAATGGACAGTAACCAATTGCCAACTTAATTGTTCATATATGGTAAATTGAAGTGTATTTGACCAACCTCGTATTTATAAAGCACTTCATTTTTCTTGGTGCTTGGGGGATTTCTTCACTGTATACCGATATCACCTGGTGTTTTTGTGGTGTGATATCTTCTGGTGTCTTGGGTTTGTGGGATGCAACCTTAAACAGCTAGTTAGTTAACATAATAAAGTTTTTTGTTTGTTTTACATCTCTTCATGTTTTCAGTAATCCAAATTTAATACTCTGATGAACGTAGTTTGTTTACGATGTAATGGGGACCAAGTCTTTAATAACACAAGCTATACTTTTGCAATTGTTGTATAGACATTCATTTTTCACTTGCAGAGCAGTACTAATATTTTATACTAAATAAAATGCTTAACTGCTAAAATAGATGGTCACAATCTTCCATGAGAAGGTGTATTTCTTCCCCTTGCTGAACATTTTGTTTTAGCAAAAGAGTTAGTAACATAATTTTAACCAACTTTTTAGAGTTAATTTGCTTGTGATACCAATTTCATTTTTGTTAACTGTTTAGAAGCACAATCGTTGACAACCGCTACTTCCCTTTAATATAACTTAAAAGAGAATAAAAATTAAACCAAAATGAATTTTAAATACAGGTCGATGCAAATAATTTGAAGGTATTAAAGTTTTCTGACACTTGGTTGTGTTTGTGAGACAAAGGTGGAAGCATGTTGAAAAGGTAGAACCCTGTTGAAATTGTTTGGTTAGCTTTAGGCATAAGTTGTTATGTTTAAACATGTTTATCACTATTTTTAGAAGTGCAAACAAGTTTATAAAAACCCAGACAAGAAATTAACATTTTGTTAATATTACCTTAACCTTAATGTTGAGGTTTCCCCTTACATTTTTGCTTCTTTGAATAAAAAAATGAAAAACAAAACCGTGATTAATAAAAGAAAATTATTTTTGTTTGCAATTGCATTATTTGTTGGGGCAGCGATATATGTACATATATTTATAACTGTGAACTTTGATAAAAAATTGTAATAATATGATGGTTATAACCCAGCCATAATTTTAAAATAGTGTGGTACTACTTATATATTTTTAAAGGTATAAACTTGACTTTTGTTGCAACAAAATAAAAATAATAAAAAGTAGTCATGTCACACAACGCACAACACAGGCCAACATACAGGACAAGCTTACAATTAAAAACAAATGGTGCCAGAATTCTATAACTATACAAAATAAGGCAAACAAAAACAAAGGGCAATCTTCTGGTTTGTGCATCACAGTTGGGCTTAGACATCTGGATGGCTAGATGGAAGTAGCAGTTCACATGCACAGAAGCAAAAACTTAGGCACCAAGGGAGCTTAAGTAGCTAGAGCTTTTGGCAGCAGCGTAGTGGGGGTTTTGTGAATCCCAGTGGGACCTGCTTCTGGCATTTAGGCACCTAAAGTGGCAGGTAGAAGTTCTTTTGTGAATCAAGCCCACTGTGCCTGTGATAAGTGACAGGTATATTGAGTGAAGGGTATAACTGCATCAACGTGCACTTCCCGATCTCCATGTGGAAAAAGCTTGATAGGAATATATGCTCAAAACAAAACAAAAGTTCCTGAACACTTTATTTCACAATCTCACTCTACACCCATGATCAACATGTTATTACACATCTGACCCACTAGGTGGTGCTTAAGCAATGACAGGTCATAATTTGCTCCAGTGTCTCAGGAATTTTGCATTTGTAGTTTATATTAACTTCAGCCTTGAAAAGGAAATACAAACGGATGCAGTTTTTTCCTCTCCCTTTAGAATAAGATGTGTGCTGGCGTAACAAAGAGTAATTGTTATGCAGCGTGAGGGTCTTGATTTCCAACAAGGAGTGGCCTGAAGAGGAGCAGACTGACCAGAATATACTATAAAAGCATTGATCGCTGGAATTCTGAAGGCTGGAGACGGAGCAGAGAACACGCAGACTTCATCATGAACTTTCTGGGCATATTTTATCATCTCTGCTTCTTTCACACTGGTAAGTGCCTGCTAATCTTGAGGGAAAAGTTCACTGGGCCACTTGGTACCTCTAGGGTTGACTAGTCTGTGAGATGATACAGCACAAAGGGAATTAAAATAATTTAAGAATCACTTTATTTCTGAAGGAGGGAGGAATATGGTGGGAAAACAGGCAGCTGAGTTGGACCAAAATGATCTTTTTTCCCCATCTCTCATTGGTATCAAATATTATACTTTGTCCACATTGAGTCTATTTCTTCTGTTGATCCCACGCTGTTTATTTTGTCTGGCTGTTTCAGATGGGACCTTGGTCCCATCTGCTCTCCATGGACATTACAGCTCCCCCGGACACATTTTTTGTAGGTGATTGCACTGTGAGAATTTGCTGTAATGTATTTTATGATTCCATTATGTGCCTTGGATTCCCTCTGTACTTTTCATTGCTACTCAGTGATTGCAGAAGCGTTAAAAAGCTGCTCGTGGGGCAGAGCAGGAAACATGAGGTGTTGTGTCATGTAAGTGTGTGGAGTGGAATGAATGGCTTATTAAAAAACTGGCTACAATAGACCTATATCAGTGGAGGGACCACAAAGACAATGGGAAACTCAAGGACTGAACAATTGATACATATCTATGGAAATCTCTGCCAGGTGGAATATGTGAACTCAGCATGGGTCTGCAAGTGTTGGACAATGGACTGAAATGTGTCAGGTGGCTGGGATTAGAGTTGGCTTTTGGGAAAGAGACAGCAGTTCTCAGGTGAGACTGACAAAGAGGGAGAGGGCCAAAAATGGAGTCCATGGTAGCTTGGCTGGGTGGAATACTGGCTTGTCCAGAATTGACTATGTCTTAACCTTTATTACGCTATGCTAATAAATGCCAGTTGACTAATAATGCCAGTTGACTACTCTGTTTTTAAAAGGCTACCTAGTGTAACTGCCAATACTTGCTGAGATGTGTGGTTCCCTGAAGAGTGTAAAGACTCCTGGTCAGAGACTAGCTCAGTTGGACTTGGTGGACAGCGCTCATGGGTGTGAAGCAGGAGTGCTGGCACCGAGAGGCTCTGTTGCAGAGGTGTTGCAATCCCATGGCCTACCCTTACGAAGAAGTGGGATCCCCTTGGGGATCTGGCACACTTTTCCTCCAAAGGTCTGTTTAAAAGCTGGGGCATAGCATAGATTCTGTGGATCCATGACACCCTAATATCCCCAACCTTTTCTGTTATGCACCATGCTTTGTGTTGCCTTTCCCTCACCCCTGAGGTGATTGCATTTTTTATTATTATTTTTGTCACTGTAGTGCCTAGGAGCTCCAGTTGTGGACCAGGGCCACATTGTGCTAGGTGCTGTACAAACACAGAACAAAAAGATAGTCCCTGTTCCAGAGAGCTTACAATCTAAGTATAAGACAAGAAACAGCAACAGATGGCTACAGACAGAAGGTAGAGTACAAAGAGACTAAATAGACAAGACAGCTACAGGGTGCTGGAAGGGGTAGAACACAAAGTGAACATAGGGTAGTGGCAAATGCCATGTTAATTCCACAAGTTTGGTTTCTCCTTTGAAGGAGTGGGTGGGTTTACTTAGGAGGGGATCAGCTGAACGGAAGGGCAAGAGGAGAGGGGGCAGCTGTGGAGTGAATTTGTGCTGAAGAAACTGGAGGGGAGGGGAGACAGAGCGGTAGGGTTGGAGCAAACAGCCAATGAGCACAGGGCAGAGAGAGAGAGAGAAATGTCAACAGTTTTGCTTGGAATGTCCAGGAGTCCAAAGGTGCATTGACTGTTCTTATGCCTCCTTGCTGGCTATCTCTAAAGCACTTTGAAATTCTTCAGAAAGAAAGATGCTCTGTTTATGTGTAAAATGATCTTGTTTTAGTCCTCTTTGAGTTGGCTCCTGTTGAAAGTCCCACAGAATATCAACAGCCCCAAACGTTTTCCTGACACGTGTGTAAGTTGCAGTATATTACATCACTACTGCACAACACTAGTATTGTTTTGTTGCTAAAGGAGGAAATTGGCTGTTTACCTGTCTGATGGTGAGACTATACTAATATAGGACCTAGGAATGTATTTCAGATGGAAGTTACTAGCCCTCACCATCTCATAGTTAGTGTACCTCTGCGGAAGACCAGAAAACTGAGTAAACTTGGGTTCAGAGACTAGCTTGCTGTTTTAATGCATGCTTGGCCAGCTGTAGCAGAGAACTCAAACCACAAGTCATCTTTGTGTTCCTAGCCCCACCTCAAATGGGTTAACTCCCACTGGAAGATTAAAAGGCATCCTCTGTTACAAGTAGGCACCTGGCCAGATGCTGGGAGAAAAGCTGCAGTTTGGCAAGAGAGAAACTTCAGTTAAGCCCCCGTAAGCAGAGTGAGGAAGAAAGAGGTGGATTCATGCTATTTCATTGCACATGCTAGAACAGGGATGGCCAACACGTGGCTCCAGAGCCACATGGGACTCTTCAGAGATTACGTAGCCACTGATTCCGGGGCTGGAGCTATAGATGCTAACTTTCCAATGTGCTGGAGAGTGCTCACTGCTCAAGCCCCTGCTCTGCCCCAAGCCCTGCCCCCACTCCACCCCTTCCCCTGAGCCTGCCATGCCCTCACTTCTCCCCGCTCCCCCCATAGCCTCCTGCGCATATGAACCAGCTGATTGCTGAGGGGGGAGTAGGTGCTGATTGTTGGGGGCTGTCGGCAGAGGAGAGGCGCTGGTGGCCAGGGAGCGGATGTGGGCTGCTGACATATTACTGTGGCTCCTTGGCAATGTACATTGGTAAATCCTTCTCAGGCTCAGGTTGGCCACCCCTGTGCTAGAAGAATGTGGAGCTAGGCAGGGGCCTTTTATCTTTCATCTCACAAATAAATGTGAATAAGAGGTGATCATACACTTTGCCCAATGCAGCCTTATCTTCACAGACCCTTGTATCAGACACAGGAACATAGAGATTGGAGAACAGCATTTATCCACATGTTCTGAGGCATTAATGAAAAATTGAAAATGAAATAGTTTTGCACATAAGAAAAAAGTGGAGCCTTTGACCTAAGTTCCCTCTAAGCTGTGTGACCGTGTGGCAGGCTACCAAGCGCTACACAGGCAGGGAGAGGTGCCTCTCCCCTGGCCCAGCCCTGCTGGAGCTGCCACGGCCAGGGAGAGGCACCCCTCCTCCAGCCCAGCCCAGCCCAGTCAGAGCTACTGCAGCCAGGGAGAGGCGCCCCTTCCCCAGCCTAGCCAAAGCTGCCATGTCTGGGGAGACGTGTCCCTCCCCCCGGCCCAGCCCAGTCCTGCCGGAGCTGTTGCAGCCGAGGAGAGGTGCTGTTCCCACAGCCTGGCCCAGCCCAGGCCTGCTGGAGCTGCCGTGACCAAGGAGAGGTGCCTCTCCCCTGGCCCCAAGCTGCTGCAGCAAGAGAGGGCTGGGGAGACTCCTCTCTCCCCACCACAGTCCTGGGGCAGCCTGCACTCCAAGCCCCTCATCCCTGGCCCCACCAAGAGTCCTCACCCCAATCGCACGCCAACCCTCTGCCCCAGCCCTGAGCTCCCTCCCACACCCTGAACCTCTTGGCCCCGCCCCTGCCACACATCACCTGCATATTAGCGTACATAACAAAATTCATTCTGCACGTGAACGTAAATAATCAGAGTGAACACTGCCTTTGACTATGGGATTCTACAAGCTTCCAAAAGGAAGGAAAAAATGATTGTTAACTTGTAAGTGGATTAATAAAGAATACAATGTGTATCCCTGTTCTCCCAAGGTCACTTGAGATTCCATGAATTGTCTGATCACCTAATGCAAAGCCAAACTGTCCCGCCTTATGTTTTCTACTAAGGGTATGGCTACACTATGAAATTAGGTTGATTTTTATAGAAGTCGATGTTTTAGAAATCGATTTTATACAGTCGATTGTTTGTGTCCCCACTAAGTGCATTAAATCGGCAGAGTGCATCCACAGTACTGAGGCCCTGATGGGGCAAAAACATTGTCGCATGTGGTTTTGTGTACATGTCATAAGCCTTCCCTCCCCAGTGAAAGCAACGGCAAACAATCATTTCGTGCCTTTTTTCCTGGGTTACCCATGCAGATGACATACCACGGCAAGCATGGACCACACTCAGTTCACCATCACCATATGTCTCCTGGGTGCTGTTGGAAGACGTGGTACTGCATTGGTACACAGCAGCAGCTCCTTGCCTCCGCGGCAGTAGATGGTTCAGTACGACTGCTCGCCGTCATCGTCATCTCCATAGTGCTCCTGGCAGACCTTGGTGAGGTTGGTCAGGGGCACCTGGACATAAATGGGAGTAACTCCAGGTCATTCTCTTCTTTAAATTTCATCTCATGGAGATTCAGTCCTGCCTGGACTATTGTGAGCTGCAGGCTTCTGCCTCAGTCTGCTCTCCTAGCTGGCAGCACCGTGCGGTCGCACCTACCCCACCCTACCCCTTGCTGCCATGGCTCATGAAGCCTGGACAGTAGTAAGGAGCAGTTCAACTATAGGCTGAGCAAGTGCAGAATGGTGGAAGAATATGCATTTAGACGTTTAAAAGTGCACTGGGACAGTTTACAGACTCGGTTAGACCTCAGCGAAACCAATATTCCCATCATTATTACTGCTTCCTGCGTGCTCCACAATCTCTGTGAGAGTAAGGGGGAGATGTTTATGGCGGGATGGGAGGTTGAGACAAATCTTCTGGCCGCTGATTACGCGCAGCCAGACACCAGGGCGGTTAGAAGAGCGCAGCAGGGCATTTTGCCTCTTATATTGAGGGCTTGCTGGTTTGGTGTGAGAAATCTCACACACAGGGCCAGCGGGCAACAGAATTCGGCTTGCAGGCAGACATAGTAAGCCACAGTCTTTTGGCTTCGTTAACCTTCATAACATGTGGGAATGGTTTCAAACAGCAGCGCCCTCATTTCCCACACCAAGCACCCATTGGGTTGGCCATTTAAAAGGAGGGCATGCAGTTTTCGAGTTAACATGCAGCACAAACCCAACACACACACACACACACACACACACACACGCAATTCTCTGGGATGATCGCTTCACCCCTCCCCCCCACCACATGGCTAACAGCGGGGATAATTTCTGTTCAGCCATAGGCAAACAGCCCAGCAGGAATGGCCATCTCTGAATGTCCCCTTAATAAAATTCCCCTATTTCAACCAGGTGACCATGTATGATATCACTCTCCTGAGGATGACACAGAGAGATAAAGAATGGATGTTGCTTGAATGCCAGCAAACACCGGGACCATACGCTGCCATGCTTTGTTATGCAATTATTCCAGACTACGTGCTACTGGCCTGCCGTGTCCTACCATGGAGGACGGACTAAGGCTGCCCTCCCCAGAAACCTTTTGCAAAGGCTTTGGGAGTACATCCAGGAGAGCTTCATTGAGATGTCCCTGGACGATTTCCGCTCCAGCCCCATACACATTAACAGACTTCTCCAGTAGCTATATGGGCCGTGAATGTATCCCAAGTCTTCAGGGCAAATTAATCATTAAACACGCTTGCTTTTAAACGATGTATTATATTTACAAAGGTACACTCACCAGAGGTCTCTTCTCCACCTTCAAGGTCCAGGAGCCTGGGTTGGGAGGGTACTGGCTCCAGGGTGATAAACAGTACCTGGCTGTTGGGGAAAATGGTTTCTCCGCTTGCTTGCTGTGCGCTATCTTCAACCTCCTCCTCCTCCTCATCTTCCTCGTCCCCAAAATCCGCATCCCTGTTGCATGAGATGGCGTCATTGATGGCGTCTACGCACAGGGGTGGGGTAGTTGTAGGGGCACCCCCTAGAATGGCATGCAGCGCATCATAGAAGTGGCATGTCTGGGGCTCTGACCCGTAGCGGCCATTTGCCTCTCTGGTTCTTTGGTAGGCTTGCCTGAGCTCCTTAAGTTTCACGCGGCACTGCTGCGGCTCCCTGTTATA
Organism: Mauremys mutica; assembly: GCF_020497125.1. Lineage (NCBI taxonomy): Eukaryota > Metazoa > Chordata > Testudines > Geoemydidae > Mauremys > Mauremys mutica. The sequence goes on along the minus strand of NW_025423334.1, from coordinate 117,260 downwards.
ACCTCTGTCCTTCATGCCTTTGGAGATTTTTTTCAAATATTTGGGCATTTTGTCTTTTGGAACGGAGTTCTGATAGCACGGATTCCTCTCCCCATACAGCGATCAGATCCAGTACCTCCCATTCAGTCCATGCTGGAGCGCTTTTGTGATTTTGGGACTCCATAGTCATCTCTGCTGAAGAGATCTGCATGGTCACCTCTGAGCTCGCCATGCTGGCCAAACAGGAAATTAAATTAAAAAGTTTGAGGGGCTTTTCCTGTCTACCTGGCCAGTGCATCTGAGTTGAGAGTGCTGTCCAGAGCAGTCACAATGGAGCACTCCGGGATAGCTCCTGTAGGCCAATACCGTCGAATTGCATCAACTGCCCCAAATTAGACCCAGCAAGGTCGATTTCAGCCCTAATCCCCTCGTCGGGGAGGAGTACAGAAATCGATTTTAAGAGCCCTTTAAGATGACAAAAATGGCTTCGTTGTGTGGATGGTGCAGGGTTAAATCGATCTAATGCTGCTAAATTCGACCTAAACTCGTAGTGTAGACCAGGGCTAAGACTTCTGTTCATTCCCTCTGAAGTCCCTGGCATTGGCCACTGTTGGAAGACAGGCTACTGAGCTAGATGGTCCATTGGTCTGACCCAATATGGTCATTCTTATGGTCTCAGACCTCCTATAGCTTAGTGGCCTCATGAGAAGCTTGCTTCTCTCTTCAGTAATGCATGGTGGTCTAAAAATTGGTTGAGAAATGTCAGGTTTCTGGGTCTTTTTTTCTAGTGACTTAGTAAAGTCACTGTCATCACTGGTTTTAGACTACTGTCATCAGTAGAGTTATTCCTGAGTTACAGTGGTGTAGGTAAAATCAGGCTCTCTGTTTTAGTGACTGGTGTGGTGCAAAGCTTATGGCATTAGTGATGTTGTTTGATTTGCAGCACCCAGAGTTTTTCAAACTGGAAAATTTGTCATAGCCCCTGCCTGTTGAGTGCTGGTGGGATAGTCTCAACAAAGGCAGCAAACTCTGATACAGGCTATCAACTGTACAGCCACTGTGGACGAGTACAAGCTAAATTAGGTTTGGAGAGAGGCTAAAAGGGAGGAGACCTCAAGTAGCAAGCGAATGAGAGCAAACCCTGACCCGAGTCCATAAAATGTCAAAATTGTAAAAGTGTGTATTGAATTTTTGTTTGTGAATAAGGCACATAGGCCAGCTACATGTACAAAATCTGGTTGTAGCTAGTGATTAGTTGATATGCTCGTTTGCATGTATAGTTACCCAATTTACATATGCAAATATCTGTTTACCCAAACAACAGTGTTGCAGTTTTTGCAGGTACAGTTTAGATTGCCAGATCAGTTTCCTTCGTTGGTAACTGAAATCTGTCATGTCTGACTTGCTCCCATGTATTTATTTGTATATCTCATTGAGTGACTGGGGCAAGGGCCTCTTACAGTGCAATATCATGGGAGCAACTTTTCTCTTCTGCTCTCTTCCAATTCTTATGCCATGGTCTCTGAGCATCAGGGATTGTTTTGTTTGTTTGTTTAAGCAGCTAAAGAGACTGGGCTTGACCCAAGCCAGTATATCATGCTATGCTAGACTGGGACTTCTCTGTGGGAGCCATTTGCTGCCCAGTGTTATTTTAAACAATTATTCCATCTATTAAGGTTGAGGATAAAACCTTCTGAATTTGCCCCAGATTCATAGTGATTCTACAGACAGATGGATACAACAGCTCTCAGGCCAAATGTTTCACTCTAAATATCACTACTCTTGCTCTGTATGTAGTTTAAATTAATATTTTTGTACTGTACGTCCTTTTCTTCATAATAATAAAAAGTTACATAAACCCAAGATATCATGTCTTACGTGATTGAATTTTACTGCTGATAATTTTCAATATCTCTAGCAGTTTCAGGTTAACAAATCCTAGAAGGTCCTCAGAGTAGAACTGTGCTAGCTACATCAAAGCTCAACTTTTTGCCACACAATTAAGGGAACTGTGGAGAGTGAATAAATACAATACACAGGAAACAAGGTTGTATCATTCTCATAGGTGTTGTGGATTCTTTGTATGTACTTATCTGCTTTGTTGTGCATGCAGCACCTATATCAGCATGTGGCAATATGAGAGCTGGACCCATTCCTGCTCCCATTTAAGTCAATGGCAAAACTCTCATTGATTTGAATGAAAACAGGAGTGGGCCCTAAGGCCATAGCTTTGAACAGACCATGAATTTCTGTGGTCTGGCCATTCTGTAATCAGTATGCAGGGAGCGCAGCTATAAAGGCATTGTTTGATAATAGAGATTTTCCTTGGTGCTTTGTTTCAGCTCTGAGCCTGCAGCATGTGAGGTGGTGCACGATCTCTGAGCAAGAACAGGCCAAGTGTAATGACATGAGGGCAGCCTTCACTGATGCCAACATCCTTCCCAATGTATTGTGTGTTAGTGGCAGCTCGGCCATTAACTGCACCCATATGATCAAGGTGAGTTTGAAGTCATTACATTAGTGTCAATATAGCTTCTTGCTGTGCCTTATTGGGCCACTTCACCTTGCATGGTCCCTTAGAATATGTACTAAGTATTTATGCTACATGAGCTGTTCGACCTTGTATTTAGCTGTGACACTTAGGGTACCTTTCCCAGACCTGAAGAAGAGCTCTGTGTAGCTCAAAAGCTTATCTCGCTCATTAACAGAAGTTGGTCCACTAAAAGCTATTATCTCACCCACCTTGTCTTTCTTTACGGGAAAATAAGCAACAGAGGGAAAACAGTTGTTCCAGTCACTAAAGTAGACTGTTCTGCATTGAGTTTCTGGTAAAATCAGGCAGATGCATATTCTTGTACAGGTGTTTATACTTTTAAAGATCCCCTGCCTTGGGAGTTAGTTAGTTAGTTTATTTATTATGCATTCAGTAGATAAGACTGTTTGAGGTTTAAAACAAAAGATGATCCTGTCTTTTCTGTTCATCCAGATACTTTGTGACCCAGTCACTGGGGATATGAACAAGAGCCTTAAATCTTCCCTTTAAAAGAAAGATCCTCTAATTCAGGCAATTGTATAACACTCTCCTTGGAAGGGAGTTGTGGAGGGATAGTGCATAATCATGGGCAAGTGCTTAGAACCACAGGATTGGAAATTAGGAAATGTTTAATTCTGGCATAGACTCCCTCTGTGGCCATAGACATGTCACTTAACCTCTCTGCCTCAGCATCCTTATTTGTAAAACAGGGATAATTCTAACTACTTACCGCATAGGGTTGCTGTGAGATTTAACTAAAGGGTTGTAATCTTTGTTGCTTCTGTCAGCAGAGCTCATTGTGCACAACATGGACTCCTTGCATCCGTCCATTCTCCCCCCAAGTTCTGTGTGTGTGCTACCTTCCCACCCACCTCCATTTCAGGGACAATGCCATCAAATTGAGTGTAGTGTCTTGCTTCACTTGGCCAATTAATAAATATGTGTAAAGCACTTGGAGCAGAGAAAGTGCTAGAGAAGAGCTAAGTGTTTATTAATACCCTACAGTACATGTTTGACACAAACAGCAAAAAGACTTGGTAGGCAGCATTAACAGAGGTTAGTCCAAAGGGCTTAGTCATATTGCTCAGCCTCAGTGAAACAGATAATACTTCATTCACATACATTATTTGTGACCTTGGGAAGGAACAGGTAATTTCTGTGCCCCATCTGCAGAAGAGGGATAATTATACTTCCCTACCACATAGTGAGGCTTAATTAATACATGCTTATAAAAAAAATTGATATCCTCAGATGCAAGCTGCTAAATAAATGCAAAATATTAATACTCAACTAAATCTTGAGGCCTACTCAAATTTTACAAAAGCCATACTCAAATTCCTGGGGCTGACTAAAATTGAAACAAGAACCTTGAGATTTGATCTTATAAAAATAGAAGACACTTTACGCAGCAATAAAATGCAGCTGCTTCTGTGATGCAGGGGGAAAAGAAGGCAAGATCTAAATCATGTGCTGAATGTAATAATCCAAGTGGATCCCGATCAGCACATGCCCAGGTAAAAGATTCTGTCATGGAATTTCTAAGAGATTTTGTTGCAGACGGATAAACACAAACCACACTGGTCCAGCAATTCCTTTACACTTCCAACACAAAGGCTACAACAACCATGATCCTTCTCAGCTCAGTACGAGACTGAGAGTATCAGGTTCTGTGTTGCTATGTAGAAAACCTCTTCATGGCATTCATTATTTCCACTTATCTGGAGCAACAATGAACCAGAGTAATGGCAGAGCTGTGACACTGTAGTATCTGATAGAGAAGAGATTTAGGAAGCAGACTACCCCAAGTTTATACACTGAGATGTAAAGTTTCCACAAATTAAGCTCAGCAGGTCTAATTCTCTCGAGGGGGATTTATGCATCTAACTGTCATGTGACAGGGTCAGCCACCTCCCAAGCACCCCCTTGGGGGCCAGCGGTGCCTCTGCAGCACTGTGCCTCAGTTTCTCTGGACTCCTTAATATACTCCACATGTATGGGCCAGTGTTGGAGATGTGAGGTGGCCCTCCAGCCAAGTCACAAACCAACTAAAAAGTCCCAACAAATGAAAAGGTCTTCCATGTTTCATGGGCTTTTCTTTAGTCTGCCTTCTGGGCCCTGTTCTCCTCATCTGTCTAGGCTGCCTTTAAGTCTTTCCCCCTCTCCAGTATAGAGCACTCAGCCCCCATGATCGTTTCCCTTGAGTACCATTCTCCTGCAGACCCTATAGGTGACTAAATTAGCTAGGTACCTGAGCTGCCTAAATCCTGCACTGCCAGGCAGTTTAGCACCTAATCCATGCCTAAACCCTGGCAGGATTCACAAGCTGGTAGACATGCTCAGAGCACAACTAAACCAACAAAGAACAGCTAGGAGGCCAAGTTTCCCCCTGCTTACTTGGTCAACTTAGAATCCTGCGGCAAGTTAACACAAATAGATAGCTTTTTGATACAAGGAAACTTAGCAGCGTTATGCCTCAGGCACAACTCTGTCCTTGAGACTTTTCCCCCCCCCATGTGCTAATGATCTACTAAACATTTGCTCATTACTGTGCTATATATAGGACTGCATGTGATCTGTGAGCCTGCAGGTATACTGAACTCTGCTCTCTGAGGAGGGAAGGGGAGGGTTAGTGTTGTGAGTAAGAGTTGGGGATAGAGGTCTGCTGTTTTATAGTGCCACGTTACCTGGACTTAGTTCCACCAACATGCTTCATGCTAAGGGTAAAGTACAGCATAATTTCCATCAATAGCCTAAGCCATTTTAAAAGCATTTGCTAAATGCTCCATCCTTTGTTCCTAACTAATATCTAACTAAAACAGAATCACCATTGAGAGTGGGCAGCTAGATACTGTGATAGGAACTTTACAAATACCATGGGACAGACAGACAGAGTCTCTCTGAAAACAGTGAAAAGTAGTGCCTTGCTAATACATTTATCAAAACTCTGATGTGAAATACTTCCATGAGTGTTTTTCCCTAGATGTCTTCCACAAAAATATCTCTGACATCAACAATACATAAGGCATTACTGCAATCAGCATTTATTATGTAGATGTAATCTGGCTCAGAATAGAAATTAGGGCTGATAAAAAGTTTCAGAATACAGCAAATAAAAATATCCTTGGATGAGCTTCTTGGGGGTACAACATATACGTAAACATCTCAGCTGATAATGGCCAAACTGTAGAGTGAATAAAAATGTAGAAACAAGTGCAAGTTGTGGGTTCAGTCCCAGAAATCAGGGCTCTTGAATCAACTGCATATAGGGCACTGATAGAATTTAAAGTATCTCTACTCCAGGGTCAGGCCAAACATAATCTACCATAACAGAACCTCTTGCTCCTCCTACTTCTTCTTAGGTCACAAGTACTATAGGCATTAACCAAACTTGCTTGAGATATAAAATAGACTAATCACTAGGGACATTGGCCCTATAACTGTTATCAGACAGAGTATGTATATTCTTAGCTGATTGGTAACACAATTTCCTTGACATACACAGTGATTATTCGATCCATTGGTGCTTAGCCCCAAACTAGGTTTTCCAGGTGTCCAGTTTTCAACCAAACACCCAGTCAAAAAGGGACCCTCCCCAGCCCGGTGAAAATGAGCAAGTGAGTGAGAGTGGGGGAGAGCAAGTGAGGGAGGGAGGGAGGGAGGGACTGGGACTGGGCCTTGGAGAAGGGGCGGGGCAAGAGTGTTTGATTTTGTTCAGTCATTAAATTGGCAACCCTACCCCAAACCCATAGCAGAAAACCTCCCTTTCTAAAGGAAGCATATGTCCTAGTATTTTTCTGGTCAGTGCCAGTTTGTCATATGCAGTCCTAATGGGCCAAGATCTTCTTTGGGGCAGCTACAACATCTAAGTAAATTTTGTTGTTTATGAGGAACAAACAGTCTAATGGAATGAATGTTCAGTATGATAAATGTTTGGAGTGAAGAGAAAAATCAAATGAGTGCAGACACTCTCAGAGCTGTTGTTTTGTTTGAGATGAATATGAGTGGCACTTGTTCCAAGTTTCATGATGAACTCATTCAGATACAAAGTTACTAGGGAGAAAAAACCCCTCCTCTCCAAGAACTATACCCAGGTCTCTGCTGACATTTTTTCTACATTTTATACCAGCATACATTTAAAAAGAAAAGCACACTTGTCTTTGGTATCAGTATTTTTGATCCCTAAAAAATGTTGCCACAAAAGAGTCTCAGCTTGTGAACTTAAAAATATGGTCCCTTATCATTATCCCTACCTTCCAGTTTGAAAGGATTACCTAGAGGTGAATGGAAAGCTAAAAGTGAGCCCAACTGATCAAAAATGGTGGGGCCACAAACTCACTCACAGATACTTAGGGGTGGGAGGCACACCGGCAAAATGCAGGGACCTCTCTGAAAATGAGGAGTACATAAACCGCTGGGGTCACCACAGTCCTGTGCTATTCAGCAGCAGTAGGAACAACCTCACCACTGTTTTTAAACTAAAGACCCAAATCTGACTACAAATTTTTGGTGACACATATTCTCTGTCAGTTTATTAATAATCTGATTGCCATAGAAGACTACGAGAGAGAACCCTGGCAGCCAGAGATTAATATCTACTATGTTTGTAAAAGGTTTGTTGAATTTATGAAGTCACTGCCCTCAGATGGTGAAAGGCTGTTAATAACTGTGATGAAATATAAATTCTGACTGTTTTTACACAGAACAATTTGGCAGATGCGGTGACATTGGATGGTGGCACCATTTATCAAGCTGGAAAGGAACATAATCTGAAACCTGTGGTTGGAGAAGTATATGATCAAGGTATATATACACAAAAGAATTACTAATGTTTACTGTGTAATCTCTGGGGGTGAGGACTGTGTCTTCCTACCTGTTTATACAGTGCCCAGAATATTTTGGGTGCTGCAGCAATGTAAATAATGATAATAAATTAAGGAAAGTCACAATGTGATCATATCTAAGGGAAAGGAAACCTTGTCCTTTCATCAAAGCAGACACTGTATTTTTTCATAAAATGACCCATCACCTCATTCTGAAGCCAGAGAGGAAAGGAAAATGCCCAAATATAGGATCCAGAGATGATAGAGCCTTTTCTCCTTTCAAGAGACCATTCTGAGCAGTTACACAGAAAATCTCAGGAAAGTGGTGGACTCATCATCACGTGGAGTCTTTAATATAAGATTAGATCTCTTTTTTAAATATAGGCTTTCTTCCAGCTTCTGGAGAAATTTTGTGGTTTGTGTGTGTGGGAGGGCAGGGGTAAGACTAGATGGTTGTGGTGGTCCTTTCTGGCCTTGGATTTATTGTGAATCTGAGTCCCCGTGTTCATTTCTTTACTTCATGAGTCATGGAGAGAACAGAATTGTCTGTTTGCATTGCCCTCAATGTGTTTCTAGCACTTGCAGCTCTGCACTGAATTAATTATTATAATCAAAACTCATGCTTCAGGGCTTCTACCAGTTGCCTGCAGGAATCAGAAAGGAATCCCCCTCCTCCCATGCACAATCAGTCAATTGTATTCTGGGTTTTTTTCCCCCCCCTTTCTCCACACTTTCCTTTGCAGCATCAGAGATTGGCTACAGCTGGAGATGGGACACCAGACAGGGTAGACTGGTGTTCTGAGGTGGTATAGAGAATCCTCTTTCTTGATGCCTGGCAACCATGTCTTGCTCGTGTGCTCAGGATCATGCTGATTGCCAGATTTGGGATTGGGAAGGAATCTTCCGTCATGTCAGGTTGCCTGGGAACTTGGATTTTTTTCACCTTCCTACGTAGGGTGGGGCATGGTTCACCTGTTGGGATCATTTGGGTATATCTCACTTAATCAATTTCCTGCCATTTCAGGGGCCTTGGGCATTGGTGACACTTTGGTCTTTCCCAGTCTGTCCATGTGGCACATAGTTTACCTCTCCTGAGGACTGAAATGCTTTAGTTTAACTAATGTCTCTGGGCTTAATATAGCGATAGCTGGTTGAAAAATTATGGCCTTTGATATACATGAGATCAGCATAGATGATCTAATGGTCTTTTCTGGCCTTAAACACTATGAAATTATAAGAGGCTGAAAAAGAGTCAAACACTTGTTCATCCTGGGAAGCAGTGACTCTGAAAAAGACTTGGGGGGTCACACTGAATAATAAGCTGAACATGAACTCCCAGTGTGATGCTGGGGCCAAAAGGGCTATGTGATGTCCGAACAGGGCAACATGGAGGAGGAGTAGGGAAGTTACATTACCTCTCTCTATGGCACTGATGCCCCCAACTACTAAAATACTGTGGCCAGGTCTGGTGCAAACCCTTCAAAAAGGATATTGAAAAACTGGAGGGATTCAGAGAAGAGCCATAAGAATGATTATTAGATTGGAACATATCTTATAGTTAGAAAGTCCAGGAGCTTAATTTATTTATCTTATCAAAGAGAAAGTTGAGGGGTGATTTGATCACAGTCTACAAGCACCTACCTGCAAACAGAAATGTATCAGTCTAGCAGACAAAGTTATAACAAGTTCCAATGTCTAGAAATTGAAGCTAGACAAATTCAAACAAGAAATAAGACACAAAATTTTAACGGGCAGGGCAATTAACCATCTGAACAATTCACTAAAGGTTGTGTTGGATTGTCCATCACTGGCAATTTTAAAATCAAGATTGGATGCTTTTCTAAAAGATATGCTGTAGTTCATAACATGAAGGGAGTACTAGTGTAAGTAGTCCACCGGCATTTTAACTTCCATTTACTCTTACCCAGCTAAAAGCAGCTCTTTAATTATGCTGGTAAATGGTAGCTAATTGGTGTACATTAGTACTCCCACCATTGCCATCAGTACCACTGGTGGAACTGCTAGTGCAGCTGGGTATTGGGAGAGAAATGTGAAGAAAACTGTAGACAAGCCATAGGTGACATCCTGAAGTCCTCAGAGAGTAAGTTAATGGCACTTGTGCAGTTAGCATTCAGGAGTTTTCCAGATAAAGTCTCACAAGCAGGTAAATTTCAAATTAGAAATTAGGCACAAAGTTTTAATGGTGAGGGTGATTAACCAAACTACAAAGGGAAGTGGTGGATTCTTCTTGATGTCTTCAGATCAAGACTGGATGCTTTTCCTTAACCTTCAGTCAAATGCAAGTTATCTTTAGTCAAACACAAATTATTTGGCTCAATATAAAGGTAACTGTATGAAAGTTAATGGCCAGTGATACACAGGAGTTGAATTAGAGGATCTAATGGTCCCTTGTGGTGTTAAGCTTTATGAATTTGTGAATCACATCAACCATAAACTGGTGAAAATAATGTTTGCCCTTCATACTCTTGGTGCTAATGGACCCTGATGCTATAAAATAAAAATTAATAAATTAGAAGGTAATTATGGGGCATTTCTTTTACAAATTAAAGTCTAAATATTTCAGCTAAATATGGCTTTATTTACAAAAACATTTACACAAGGAAGAAACAACAGGCGGAATTTATTACTGAAGTCAGTGGCATCGTACCAGGGATGTGAGCTTTGTGCCCTTTGAATATGTATGTGGAAGATTATGAAAAGGTGTCAGGTCAATGTCTCTTATCGTAATACTGCTTCTATATTAGTTTCATTTTGATCCCTTTTTGTTCCTATGCAGAAATTGGCACATCATACTATGCAGTGGCTGTTGTCAGAAAAAATTCCTTCATTAGCGTCAACAGTTTGAAGGGCGTAAGGTCATGCCACACAGGCATCAACAGAACAGTTGGCTGGAATGTTCCTGTTGGCTACCTCATTGATAGTGGTCACATGCCAGTGATGGGATGCAATGTTCCAAAAGGTAAGGGCTGCTGGGATGTAACCTGCTTTCCAGAGAGGCCCTGTCACTGAACATTGGCATGAATATGGGCTCCCTGGATAGCGGAAGCACTCACAGGGACAAGAACCTTGGCTTCTAACTGATTTTTTCACCTTGTTTTGTTGCTCATTCTAACTGAGAATTGACCTGAAGCAGCTCAGATCAGAATTCAGCCCAGTGTATTTATGTATAAACTGTTTTTAAAAGCCAACAAAAGCTATCATCGCTTTTTTAATATATAGAGATGTATAATTAAGGTTTGTTAAAATGTATTTTTGCCATTTTTGGTTTTGGTTTTAGTTGCTAAAATATTGTTACCTTAATTTTACTTGTAGCTGTTAGTGAATATTTCAGTGCAAGCTGTGTTCCTGGAGCCAATAATGTAAATTACCCAAAATCCCTCTGTCAGCTCTGTAAAGGGGACGCAGCTGGGCTGGACAAATGTGAAAGAAATTCAAAAGAGCAGTATTATGACTACAGCGGGGCTTTCAGGTAAAGTCTTGGTGATTAATGTTTAACATTTGTCTGTATGTGCTGTGCCCATTGGCAAGATATCTGAGCCCCAATTGACTTGCAGCAGAATTCCAGAGAGCCAATGAATAATGCTAGTAGAAAATCTGTTAAAACATAAAACTAAGTGAATTTATAATTTGAGGTAATCTTAAAATAATTTCACTATAATTTCATTTCAGTGGTTCCCAAACTTTTTGGCATCACGCCCCCTTTTTAATTTTCAAGAAACCCTCATGCCCCCACCTCTCCTTTACCATCATCCAACCTCCCCTGCTCCTTGTCCCCTGACCGCCCCCTCCCGGGACCCCACCCCCTATCCAACGCCCCTGCTCCATGTCTCCTGACCGCCCCCCCCAAACCTCTGGCCCATCCAACTGCTCCCTTCCCCTGACTGCCCCCTGAGACCTCCTTCCCCTTATCCAACCCCCTCTCCCGCCACTCCCTGCCCCCTTACTAGGCTGCTCAGAGCGGCAGGGCTGGCTTATTGGAAAGCCTGGGAGGTGGACGAGCACAAGTTGCACTGCCTGTGCAGCAGTGTGTTGCTGCGGGGGAGGGGGGAGAGAAGGGGAGGGGCCGGGGACTGGCTAGCCTCCCTGGCCAGGAACTCAAGGGCTGGGCAGCCTCACGCCCCCCTTGGAATTTCTTCATGCCCCCCCAGTTTGGGAACCAATGCACTAATACTCAGGCCAAAGGCATATCTGTTCTTTGATAAAAACTCTAGGTGTCATTACTTGTTTTGTGCATGGAGATCCCATTGAAGTTGTTTTTGTCTTCATCAATATTCACCTCCTGGGAAAACAAATCTTGATATTCACCTGATCACAGATCCACAAGTGCTGAACATGCTTGGATTTGATGCAATCTTAGCAAGAGCTGATTAGCCCTGACAGTTTTCACACCTGAACATTAGGCTTAGTCAGCTATTTGGTAAATCTGAAGCTTCCCATTTCAAGTACAATTAGTTCCCTTATCTCTTAGGGTACGTCTACACTACGGGATTATTCCGAATTTACACAAACCGGTTTAGTAAAACAGATTGTATAAAATCGAGAGCACGCAGCCACACTAAGCACATTAAATCGGTGGTGTGCATCCACGGTCCGAGGCTAGCGTCAATTTCTGGAGTGTTGCACTGTGGGTAGCTATTCCGTAGCTATCCCATAGTTCCCGCGGTCTCCCCGCCCCTTGGAATTCTGGGTTGAGATCCCAGTGCCTGATGGGGCAAAAATCATTGTCGCGGGTGGTTCTGGGTAAATGTCGTCAGTCACTCCTTCCTCTGGGAAAGCAACGGCAGACAATCATTTCGCGCCCTTTTTGCCTGGATTGCCCTGGCAGATGCCATATCATGGCAACCATGGAGCCTGTTTTGCCTCTTGTCACTGTCACCGTATGTGTACTAGATGCCGCTGACAGAGGCGATTCAGCAGCGCTACATAGCAGCATTCATTTTCTTTTGCATGATAGCAGAGATGGTTATCAGCCGTACTGTACCATCTACCATGCTATTGTAAATTGGCAATGAGATGATGTTTACCAGTCATTTTGCACTGCACCATCTGCTGCTGTCATAGGTGCCCCTGGCTGAGATTGGCCGGGGGCGCAAAAGACAAAAATGGGAATTACTCCCCGAGTCAATCCCTCCTTTACGGTATCTAAAAATAGAATCAGTTCTGCCTAGAATATGGGGAAAGTGTACTAGAGAACCAGTGTATCAGAGAACCAGAGAGCACAACCGCTCCGTGTCAGATCCCGCAGAAATGATGAGCTGTATGCCATTCACAGGGGGGGTGCCCCTGCAACAACCCCACCTGTTGATTCCCTCCTCCTCCAGCCTTCCCGGGCTACCGTTGCAGTGTCCCCCATTTGTGTGATGAAGTAATAAAGAATGCAGGAATAAGAAACAGTGACTTGTTAGTGAGATATGAGGGGAAGGCAGCCTCCAGCTGCTATGATAGTCCAGACAGGACATTAAGCAGTGTAGGGGAGAGGAGCCCAGAATCCCACTGCTATGATAGTCCAGGCAGAACAGAATCTTTTCTTTACACATGAAGGGCGGGGGCTGATGGAGCTCAGCCCCCTGTTGCTATGATGAAGACGGTTACCAGTCATACTGCACCATCTACCAGGAATAATCAGGAGTTTTTTACCCAGGCGCCCCCGGCCAACCTCACCGGAGGCCAGCCAGGAGCACTCACGGGCTGATGATGACAGATACCAGTCATTTTGCACTGCACCATTGGCCACAAGGCTGATGATGACAATGGATATCAGCCATATTGTACCATCAGCCACCCATGGGGGGGGGCGAGGATGCGGCTGTTGACGGCTGCAGCATTGCGTCTATCAGCAGCATTCAGTAAACATAGGGTGACATTTAAAAGAGTCAAGAGAGGATTTTTTTCCCTTTTACTTCTGTGGGTGGGTGAGGGGGGTAAATTGACGAGCTATGCCCTGAACCACCGCGGACAATGTGTTTGACACTACAGCCATTGGGAGCTCAGCCAAGAATGCAAATGCTTTTCAGAGACTGCAGGAACTGTGGGATAGCTTGAGTCCTCAGTCCCCCCTCCCTCCCTCCATGAGCGTCCATTTGATTCTTTGGCTTTCCATTACCTTTGTCACGCAGCAGCGTGCTGAGTCCCTGCTGTGCCCTCTGTCTGGAGATTTTTTAAAAATGCTTTGGAATTTCGTCTTCTGATAGAACAGATTTGCCTGCCCATACAGTGATCACATCCGTATGGTCCATGCTGGAGCTCTTTTTGGATTTGGATTTCGGACTGCATCGCCACCCGTGCTGGTTGGAGCTCCACGCTGGGCAAACAGGAAATGAGATTCAAAAGTTCGCGGGGCTTTTCCTGTCTACCTGGCCACTGCATCCGAGTTCTGATCTGATTGCTGTCCAGAGCGGTCAGTGGTGCACTCTGGGATACCGCCCGGAGGCCAATACCGTCGATTTGCGGCCACACTAACCCTAATCCAATATGGCAATACCGATATTAGCGCTACTCCTCTCGTTGGGGAGGAGTACAGAAACCGGTTTAAAGAGCCCTTTATATCGATTTAAAGGGCCTCTTAGTGTGGACGGGTGTGGCGTTAAATCGGTTTAACGCTCCTAAAACCGTTTTAAATGCGTAGTGTAGACCAGGCCTTACTGTGCTCCCCTCCTCCTCCACTTTGCCAATGCCAGCCTCAATACCTCTTTTCTCTACTTCTTCCACTCCTCTGTGTCTTAGTCTCTTCCCTGCATGTGTGTGTCAAAACATCCCAATTCCCAGGGCCTGGACCAGGCCCCCACAGATGTCACAAATTAAAAAATCTGTATAATTTTATTTTAAACAGTGACTCTTCATTGCAGATTTTCAAGTGGGTCTTGTGTCTGTCTGAGACTGTAGATTTTTCAGGGCAGGGAATCATTTGATATTTGTGTCTTGTATCACACCAAGCATTGTCAGCACCTGCCCTACTAGCCATTAGCCTCTGCCTTGATCCTTACACACAGCATAAAGATAGCAAATAGTTCAGCATCTTTCTACTGGTGGTCTTTGGGTACATTGCACTGCACAGGCCTACTGTTGTCACTGAGCAGTATTCCATACTTAACGATTAATAGTGTATAAATATAGTCTGATTTATGGTAGGTGTTTGGCTGAAGGAGCTGGAGATGTCGCCTTTGTGAAGCACAGCACAGTGTCTGAAAACACAGATGGTGAGTAATGTAAGGGTTCATCTCTCACTTGAAAGTCCAGCTGTATTCTCTAAAGCGTTGCAAATCTGGTGACCCCAACCATAAGAGCAATGTCATATGTTCAGAATGTATTCTGATGCAAGGAATAAGCAAAGATGCAATAAAGCCAGAACACCATGTGAACACAAGGGAAAGAGAAATGTCCCCAGGTAAGACATTTTCAAATCAACTGGCAATTTCAGCAAAAAGTAAAGTGGGATCTTTAATTGCACTCTGGAAGCAGAGATTGACCTGAACCAAAATCCTGGATCCAAACAGTCTTGGACTTTGGGATATTTTAAAAGTTGAATACAAATAATTGTGGCTTAGGCTCCTCTCTACTCAGAAATCTCAGCAAAAACAGGCAAAAGGGAGCTTAGTTTGTGGTGCCACTAATCAATGCAACAACCCCTTATACCCAGGGCACCCCTATACTCATGGCAATGTGAGTATATACCACTTAGATATCAAGGTCCCACTTTTTAAGTCCAGTGGAGCTCCATTTAGTGCAGGACACCAGGATGGGTGTAAAAGTTTGTTCTGGGCCACCCTTGTGGCATCTGGATTTTAGGACCGTCTTAGCACTGCTGTGGTCCCCACAGGGGCGGCTCTAGCCATTTCGCCGCCCCAAGTACGGCGGCACGCTGTGGGGGGCACTGTGCTGATCGCCGGTCCCGCGGCTCCGGTGGACCTCCCGCAGACGTGCCTGTGGAGGGTCCGCTGGTCCTGCCGCTCCGGTGGACCTCCCGCAGGCGTGCCTGCGGATGCTCCACCGAAGCCGCGGGACCAGCAGTCCCTCCGCAAGCACGCCTGCGGGAGGTCCACCGGAGCTGCCTGCCACCCTCCCGGTGACCGGCAGAGCGCCCCCCGCGGCATGCCGCCCCAAGCACGTGCTTGGCATGCTGGGGCCTGGAGCCGCCCCTGGGTCCCCAGCATAATTCAGAGCTGCCTGCACACTGTTTTAATTTATGTTCAGCTGCCTACAGTCTCATAGGGTTATATCTGAAGCCAAAGGAATAGCTTCAACAATATTATATTTCCTCCAACCATACATTGGGGAATACTCTGGTGGTTCTTCACCTCTTAGAGAGTACCCTTAGACAGGGGAAATTCTTGAGTAGCTTGTTAAGCCAGCTTTATCCTGCTTTATGCAGCTGTAGGGAAAATCAGGCAGAATGTAGTGGAGAATTGCTGCTCATGTGATTAGGTACCTTAGAAATAGTGTGGCTGGATGGGTAGAGCAGAGTCAGAGGGAGACAGATGCATCAGCAGGTCTGTGTCCATCGATGTGATTCTGAAAGCTGTTTCATAACTGTGTTCTATTTGATTTCAGGCCAGACTCCTTCCTCATGGGCGCAAGAGCTTCACTCCAGGGACTTCCAGCTTCTCTGCCGAGATGGCAGCACAGCTGAGGTTACAGAATGGAGGAAATGCCACCTGGCCCGGGTCCCAGCTCATGCTGTTGTCGTCAGACCTGACACTGATGGGTCACTCATCTTCCAGATGCTTAAGCAGGGGCAGGTGGATTACGTTTTTTGGTGTCTGTTGTACTGATTTTTTAGTTGCCCCTCCATCCACCTGGCTTGATCCTGTGGGATGCTGAGCACCTTCAACTCAGTGAGAATTAAATGGGAGTGGAGGGCACTCGGCAGCTGAGAAGATCAGGCCTAGAGATGGATTTCAGCCACAAAATGTGGCTGGTGATCTCACACCACTTTCTTTGCCCCCAAATACTAAGAAACACTGAACAAGGCTTGAACTTCTTGAGGGGCAATTGTTTATGCCTTGTGAAGGTACAAGTGAGATAGTGCCCTCAATGCCAAGGTTTCCAACTAGACTTTACTTTCACCCCAGACTTAAACATAACTTAGGCTATTGCCTGGTGTACACCTACAACTTAGTTCAACCTAGCAACTCATTCAGGGCTGTTGCACCCTGAGCACCGTAGTTAGGTCGACCTAACCCCTGGTGTAGATGTGGCTAGATTGATGGAAAGATTCTTCCCTTAACCGGGCTACTGCTTCTCAGAGAGATGGATTACCTACATTAGTGGAAAAACCTCTTCCATTGATGTAGGAACCATCTACACTGTGACACTACAGTAGTACAGAAGTAGCCCTGTAGCTGTGCTGCAGTAGTGTAGACATAACCTATGTCTATAGTACAAAGATTATACCAGCATAGCCATGTTGGCATACCTATGCAGGCATAACCCCATAGTGTAGATGCAGCCTATGCCAACAAAAGATGTTTTCCCATCAGTGTAAAAATGCCACCTCCCCGAACAACAGTAGCTGTATCAATGGAAGCATTGCTAATCAACATAGCTGCATCTCCACTCGGTTTCGGTCAGTAGAACTATGTCAGTCAGGAGTGTGGTTTTTTTTAAACACACCTCACTGAGGGAGCCATGTCAACCTAACTTTTTAAGTATAGACCAAGCATTAGATAAAGGTGTGTTTGCCTTATAGTCACTTTCTCATTCCTTAATGTTACAGCAAAGATTTCAGATGTTTGACTCTGCGGCTTACAATGCAAAGAATCTTCTCTTCAAAGACACCACCACAGAATTGGTTCTAATCACAAATCAGAACTACCAGGCTTGGCTGGGTGATGAATATATGCATGCCATGCAAGGTTTGAGCTGCGATCCCACCAGTAAGTTGGGCCTTTCGATTTGCCTCTGTAATCACAAGTAGAGGTGCTCTTGCAAGAGAGACCACCTTTATTTTGTTTGAATTCATGTTTGCATCCTGACCTTTTGGAGAATCCTTGAAGCACAAAGACCCAAACATCATACTGGAGTGGGAAAGGAGACCACACTGAATTTGAGACTATGAAACATGGCTTCAAGGCTTTACCTACCATGGTATAGGAGCAGCAGGGGTATCTATGCTGAGCGAACTGATCAGGATGTGGCTCCTCTTCCACAGGGTGGGCATAGAAAGCAGAGTGCTGATCATTGATCTCAGTACAAAGACCCAAAGGCAGACCAAAGAGACAGGATCCTTGAATTTTAGACTGATGCTCCCTTTAATTGTAATCTGTCTCTGGCCCTAAGGCAGAATGCATACAATACTTGCAACTGGGGCACCACAAATGTGCAGATTTGTGTTGTGTTAACTATATCAGTAGTTCCCAAATCCTGAAATGTACATTGACTGGAGATGAGATCTCATGGTTTCTTTCCTATTCTATCTTGATTCTTGCAACATGCCCCTCTCGGTGGTACCTGAGCACCTGGTACTACAGTCTCCTTTCCCCACATTAATGATTGTAGCCTCTGTGTTGAACCACAAACTCCTATTAAAAATCCCCAAACTGCAGTTGGAGCTAGCAGAGCTTTATTGCAAACTGCATGAAAAGTAGACTCATCTTGCCCATATGAGTGGGAGGGGTTTTAGCCTGGTAAATTCGTACTGTTTCCTGAAAAGACACCCTCATTTATAGCTTCTCCTCCTTTTCTTTTTCCTGGACCACTTAGGGTTTGTTTTGATATGCTGAGTGCCCACATTTCAATCATTTAAGTATCATACTGCAGCCAGAAACATGTGAAACATACAGCTCCAAATCCTGCTGTCCTTTAGGCAAACTAATGGGATGGGTTTCTCCCTGTTTTGGTAGACCTTTTGTTTGAAAAAGGATTAAGTAAGAATGGCAGGATTTGTCCTACTGTTTGGTTCCACTACATTATGTTCTGTTAGCAGGTTTATTCCTTTGGTGCATGAAAATTTATTCTAGGGCTGTCAATTAATTGCAGTTAACTCACACGATTAACTCAAAAAAAGTAATCACAATTAAAAAAATTAATCACAATTAATCGGAGTTTTAATCGCACTGTTAAACAATAGAATACTAATTGAGATTTATTAAATATTTTGGATGTTTTTCTACATTTTCATATATATTGTATTCTGTGTTGTAATAGAAATCAAAGTGTACATTTTTTATTACAAATATTTGCACTGTAAAAAGGATAAACAAAAGAAATAGTATTTTTCGATTCACTTCATACAGGTACTGTAGTGCAATCTTTTTGTCTTGAAAGTGCAATTTACAATGTAGATTTTTTTTGTGTGTGTTACATAACTGCATTCAAAAATAAACCAATATAAAATTTTAGAGCCTGCAAGTCCACTCAGTCCTACTTCTTGTTCAACCAATTTCTAAGACAAACAAGTTTGTTTACATTTACAGGAGATAATGCTGCCCTCTTCTTAGTTGCAATGTCACCAGAAAGTAAGACCAGACATTCACATGGCAATTTTATAGCTGGCATTGCAATATATTTATGTGCCAGATATACTAAACATTTGTATGCCCCTTCGGCCACCATTCCAGAGGACATGCTTCCATGCTGATGATGCTCGTTAAAAATGAGTTAATTACATTTGTGACTGAACTCCTTGGGGAAGAATTGTGTCTCTCCTGCTCTGTTTTACCTGCACTCTGCCATATATTTCATGTTATAGCAGTCTCGGATGATGACCCAGCACGTTGTTCTTTTTAAGACCACTTTCATTGCAGATTTGACAAAATGCAAAGAAGGTACCAATGTGAGATTTCTAAAGATAGCTACAAGAATCTGAAGTGCCTTTCAAAATCTGAGAGGGATGAGGTGTAGAGCATGCTTTCAGAAGTCTTAAAAGAGCAACACTCCGATGCGGAAACTACAGAACCCAAATCACCAAAAAAGAAAATCAACCTTCTGCTGGTGGCATCTGATTCAGATAATGAAAGTTTGAATTGTTATTGAGCAGAACCTGTCATCTGCATGGATGCATGTCTGCTGGAATGGTGGCTGAAGCATGAAGGGATATATGAATCTTTAGCACATCTGGCATGTAAATATCTTGCGACACCAACTACAACAATGCCATGCGAACACCTGTTCTCACTTTCAGGTGGCATTGTAAACAAGAAGCAGGCAGCATTATCTCCTGCAAATGTAAACAAACTTGTTTGTCTGAGCGATTGACTGAACAAGAAGTAGGACTGAGTGGACTTGAAGACTCTAAAATTTTACTTTGTTTTATTTTTGAATGCAGTTTTTTTGTACATAATTCTACATTTGTAAGTTCATCTTTAATGATAAAGAGATTGCACTACAGTACTTGTATTAGGTGAATTGAAAAATATTATTTTTTTTACAGTACAAATACTTATAATAAAAAATAAAGTGAGCTCTGTACACTTTGTATTCTGTGTTGTAATTGAAATCAATATATTTGAAAATGTAGAAAACATCCAAAAATATGTACATAAATGGTATTATATTGTTGTTTAACAGTGTGATTAATCAGGTGATTAATCACGATTAATTTTTTGAATCTCTTGACAGCCCTAATTTATTCCTTTCTAGACGAATTCACCCCAGCTGAAGAAACAAAGAAGCTCCTTTTCCAAACACTTGGGATGTTTTAATGCATTTTCAGGGCTCAGGTGTTTTGCAGCAATGCTCTGTGCCCTTTGTGTGTGTCTCACCTTTCCATTCTTTCCCTTCTGTTCAGTGGCTGGACAGGGAAGTGGTTCAGCTCCTAGGCTAATTTGGAATAACCAGGCCAAATTAAGGCACTCTGAAGCCCTGGGCACACTCAGCATGGACTCATTAGGGCCCTGCCTCAACACCATCACTCAGTTACTCTTGGAGTGGCAGCAGGTTCCAGAGTAAGAGGGAAGAGGCAGCTCATACCTTTTGAAGCCATTGTTCTAGCACACTTTGGTAGGCATTAGTTACATTCAGGTTTTTCAAGCTTTTCTTTGCATCCATTCATCCTAAAAATATTATTTTTTGTAATGAGAGCTGAGATTCTGATCCCAGAATCTGACTCTAGGAACTAGGACCCTGAGCATAGGCCTAGAATGCTGAAACCTTAATCCAGACTGAATGAGCAGCCTCAGGACTGCTCTAAATTGTGCTGGTTTGTAACAATCACCCACATACCTTAAATCAGCTAGAGATCTCCAGACTGAAGTGTACTTTGAGCATGCCCTGCCCCATCCACAGTTTATCGCCTACAATGAAGAGGCAGAGAATAGGTGGTATAGAGCTGGCTTATATATAAAGAGAGGAAGGAGGTGGTTACAACACCAGCTTAAGGCTTGGCTTCAAGTCCTACACTAGTACACTATTGAACTCCTGTGTGACCATGGACAAGAGACTTAGACTCTCTGTGCTTCTGTTCCCCATCTGTTAAATGGGTATATCATAGCACTTTCCTACCATACAGCAGTGTTGTGAGGAAAATACATTAACGATAGTGGGACTAAGGCTCTGGGCCTCAGCCCAGGAGCTCTGGAACAGAGGTGGCCGGGGGGCATGGCCTCATCATTTTTTGCCAGCCATAAGGGTGAGCGATGTGGGGGAGAGGGTGGAAGGGGGCCAGCAGGGGGCGGGGTTTTGGGGGAAGGGGCAGGGTGGGGACGGGACCTCAGGGGAAGGGACAGCACGGGAGTAGGGCCTCAGGGGAAGGGTTAGGTGTTGGGGCCATGTTTCCAATGCTGGTGGCCCTCTGACTTTTAGAAGCCTTCTGCCACTCCTGCCTCAGACTATAGATTATAATTAAGGCTACATTTTAGTCATGGGTATTTTTAGTAAAAGTCATGGACAGGTCACGAGCAGTAAACAAAAATTCATGGCCCATGACCTGCCCATGACTTTTACTATATACTCCTTCCTAAAACTTGGGTGGGAGGCTGTAGAATAGAATATCAGGGTGGGAAGGGACCTCAGGAGGTCATCTAGTCCAACCCCCTGAGTGATCTGAGGGCACTGCATGTGCTGGAGGAGGTGGCCCGGGACCCCCGCTGATGCTAGGGGGGGAAGGCATTGGCATGTGGCCCAGGACCCCCGCTGGTGCAGGGGGCGTGGGCATCGGCATGCAGCCCGGGATCCCTGCTAGTGCGGAGGCGGGGGGGGGGTGTCGGTTGGCAGGGCTCACAGGGGCTGCCTACCTGACTCCACATGTCCCTGCAGCTCCTAGGCGGCGGAGGGGCCAGGGGGGCTCTGCACGCTACTCCCGCCACAAGCGCTGGCTGTGCAGCTCCAATTGGTTGGGAACTACAGCCAGTGGGAACTGCGGGGGCAGGGCCTGTGGATGCAGGCAGCATGTGGAGCCCCCTGGCGCCTCCACCTAGGAGCTGCAGGGCCATGCCAGTGGGAGCTGGGAAGCCCCCCCACCCTGAGGTAAGCCCTCCACGCATCCCCCTGCCCCTAGCCCTGAGCCCCCTCCCATACATCCAAACTGCTGCTGCTGGCCCAGGGGCTACTTGGCTCGGGCAGCCCCTGAGCCAGCACCGCCCAGTGCAGAAGTCACGGAATCCATGACTTCTGTGACCTCCATGACACAGCCTTAATTATAATACAGAACACAGGCACCAACTTTCCAATGTGCTGGCGGGTGCTCGACCCCTGGCTCTGCCCCAGGCCCCAGGCCCTGCTTCCCCTCCACCCATTCCCTCAAGGCCTTGCCCCCACCTGCCCCTGTCCTGCCCCCACTCCACTTCTTCCCACCCCCGCTCCACCCCCCACCCCACTTCTTCCTGCCCCCGCTCCACCCCCCACCCCACTTCTTCCTGCCCCAGTCCGCCCCCTCCCCTGAGCGCACCGCATCCTTGCTCCTCCTCCCTCCCGACAGAGCCCCCTGAACACTGTGAAACAGCTGATTGTGGTGGGCGGGAGGCATGAGGAGGGAGGGGGAGATGCTGATTGGGGGGCCCGCTGGCAGGCTAGAGGCCCTGCAGGGAGGTGGAGGTTCTGATGGTGGGGGGGGCTGCTGGTGGGTGATCAGCACCCACCATTTTTTTCCCTATGTCGGCACCTATGATATAGAATATTCTTAAAATCCCTATACTAGAAAATGAACTTTCATGGCAGCTTGGACCACCTGATACCATGTTTGCTTTCACTTCTCAGAACCCAGAACAGCTTCAGTAATGGAGCCTTTGCCTACAGAACTTGTCTGTTTTGCTGGGTTTCCAGAATCAGTTGGCCTTGAGAACCCACCACATGCATCTGTTCAGGCTGGTCTATGGTTTAACTTTTGAGATAGTGTAACTAGGATGACCAGACAGCAACTGTGAAATATCAGGATGTGGATGGGGGGTAATAGGCGCCTATATAAGAGAGAGACCCAAAAATCGGGACTGTCCCTATAAAATCAGGACATCTGGTCATCCTAAGTGTAACCCACACACCTCCTGGGTGTGGTGTTCTGTCCTATCTAGTGTTACCGAGACCACTTAGAGAGGGAGATAAAATGAGTCTGCTCTACAGCCTTAGCTAACAGCCAGTTGGCTTTTAGCTCCTGCTGCGGAGGCTCATACACTAAGCTCCAGAGGTCTCAGCTCAATCCCGCCTGCTGACAACCAAAGTCTGTCAGCATTACAATAGCACACTGGATAGGGCAACAGCAGCAGGAGTCATTTATCCATCCTTGAGTGGATTTGTAGTGTAGTCAGCAATTCCTTCCCTGGCTGCTAAGTCTAGCCCAGTAGTTAGGGAGACCCTGTGTGGTACCGTTAAGCAGTACAGGCAGTGTTTTCTTAGTTTAGGAGCTAGAGAGAACCATGGGGTCTGTTTGTGTCATAAGTATCAGTAGAGAATTGGCTTTATATTCATTACACCCCGGTCCTCTTTATTCTGTACTGTGAGGTTTGTTACCGTTGTGTTCATTTCTAAGTG
Organism: Mauremys mutica; assembly: GCF_020497125.1. Lineage (NCBI taxonomy): Eukaryota > Metazoa > Chordata > Testudines > Geoemydidae > Mauremys > Mauremys mutica. The sequence continues at coordinate 94,010 of NW_025423334.1, read as the reverse complement.
TGCATTTTTAATAAGGTGAGGGGCCCAGGTATATGGTAATGAGCAGAATATATACATGTTTACATCTATTACATTTAATCCCTATTATTTTCTTTCAAATTTAATGCAGGGTTACCAGAAAGCCTGCGATGGTGCGTTGTGCACACTGAGGAAATCTGGAAATGTAGTGAAATGGCTATTGCCTTTAAAAAAAAGAACTTGAAACCAGAGATCCAGTGTGTTTCAGCCAAGACAACAGAACAGTGTATGGAAATGATCCAGGTGGGCTTGTTACTATGCTTTGTATGAACCATACTGGTTCTTGACCATGAATATATTGTAATGCATGAGTTAATGAGTACGTGTACAACTGTCCTCTGCTGGATAGAATCAGAACTACTCAATTGAGTGACATTGGCTCTGTATGTAAGCAGCAGGCACTGGCTGGTAAATCCAGGAGATTATAGAGGATTCGCTGTAGGTCTTGTGGTAAAGGCCTGAGATTTTGGAGTGAGGATCTCATGCTACTGTGTCCAGAGAGATATCTGTTTCCTATTTCTTCACCTCTGATATCTCTTCCACTTCTGTTTTCCCAAAATATTTTAAAGATAAATACATAAACATTGAGGTTGGCAAACACTTGCCTTTCCACCGGCCAACAGGCGGTCTGAAACTGAGAGAAAGAAAGTCCTTTAGCAGTGATTAATAGCTGCCTTTCAAATACTTACCTGCAGACAACAGTTACAGCAGTTCACTGATAATTTTGTCTGGCTTTATCCAACTCATCCAGCCTTTTTTTTTTTTTTTAATTTGGTCACAATTTTTCTTTGCCAGGGGATGTAGATTACTGGTGGACTTCAGACCTTCTGTCACACTACATAGATTAATGTTATCATTTACCAATCAATAAATTTCTTGTTAAAAACTGGCCTAGTACCATACTGTAAAATCACCAGTCTGTTGAAAGAGGCCTCAATGCCTGGATCCCATGTGCTTCAAAGCCAAGTGGATCTGGGGAGTCGAGTAACTGTTTCTAGCTCTGGCAGTCTAGCACATACTCCTGGGCTCAGACCTCTTGTCTGATGCCTTTCTTTTAACATGGGGTACTGCTGCCCAACTGCCCTATAATCCAGAATCAGTTTCTGAGGCCTTCTGAGCCCCCCAGTTGCTTACATGTGCCACCCCTCCCAGTTCTACTTAGGCTATGGGCATACTTGTTTAACCCCTTTGGGATCAACATGTCAGGGCAGCAAAGAACAAAGGCTTAGAGAAAGAATTTCTTAACCACAGTGCAGGAGTGCTGGAACAATTTTTATAGTGGGGGTGAACAAAACTGTAAACCCTGTGTATAATGGAAACCACTTCCAGCCAGGGGGTGCACTGCACCCCTGGTTCCAACACCTGTGCCACAGTGACTACTCTTAAAGCACTTGAGAGTTACAGGTTTTTTTCCAAAAAGAACAGGAGTACTTGTGGCACCTTATTTTTCAAATAACCAAAGTCCCAAGGCACACTCTGTCTAGTCTGGGCTTACCTTGTCTGTACAGTCCATGGTTTGTCAGTATTTCTGGCAGTGCAGAGCCCTCTTGCAATCCTCTCCTGAAGTCCTGCTTACATGTGGCAATGGTTGGCCCTCCAATACAGAGCAGAACCCTTCTCTTAACTAGGTCCTCCATTTTTGTGCCAGCTGAAGTTCCAAATACACCAGTGTGCTTGCCTCTCCTGCTTTCACTCTGTAGGCCTCGGTATACTCCTCAGTATTGCTCCAGGCGAGTAGTTGAGAGGCAAAGTCAATAGATTTTTAACCTTGATGGCTCTGTGGTGGTCCTTCAACAAGGTGTCAAATGCCTTTTGTGAGCAAGATGGCTGTCTGGAATATTACATAACAGGCTGCCCCATGGTAGAACCAAACTAACACAGCCTCAATGCCAGTATTTTAATACAGGTACAAAATAGTCTTCACAATTTGATAGTCATATCCCACTCTATCAGGCTGATAAGCAGCAAATGCAGTTGTGACTTGTATAAGCTATGCCATTAGTCTAAGATCGTGCACTACTGCCAAAGTGTCTCAAGGATATAAGTCTTATATGAGGATTAGAAAATTTGTTTTACAAGAAAAAAAATTAAATGTATTTAGCTTAAGAGCTTTGGGAAAGACTTGAATATCTGAGTTTTATCCCTATTACCACCACGAAGTTCTGAATAATTCTGAGGTGCAGAATAGTGATAGTTGTGAAGCCTAGGTGGCTATAGATTTGTTAAAGGATCTATGGATACATGATATTGTGTCAGCTGAAATCCATCGGTGCCACTTACAAACAAGATTAGTTATGTACTCACTTTATTTAAAAAGATGAGTCTGCCTCTTTCAGTATTAAATTGCAGCTACCCTGACTATGGCCACTGTGCTGCTTTGACGGGAGAAGAATGCCTTAGATTACACATAGAAATTCAATTAAACTATTTATTTTACAGTTAAATAAGTAATAATGGCCTCTGTATAAATTCTTCAGCAATCTGAAGTTGAATTTGAGTTCAGTCTTATTGTGTTTGTCCATTTTAGAGGAAACTTGCTGAAACATCACTAATAGAACTGAGATCCACCACGTCCTGTCCCTGTTGAGATTGAGACATGTCCCATGATCCAATAATACAGCTAAGTGTCTTTATAGCACAGTTACCGTGAGTTGTAACTCAAGTGTTACCCCTAACTCGACTCCTATCCACATGCAAAAATCCCTAGCTCAAGTTAAATGGTGCTCTAAACGTGAACTGGTTGGCCAGTGTGGCAAGTGGGGAGGGGTTGAAGCTCTCAAGTGGTCCTGATGTTGGAGCTAGTAATGCAGAAGGGATGCAACAGCTACTCAGAAGCAGCTAATCCAATCACTATGTGTAACTCCAGTGCTGTTTTGAAGTGTGGTCAATCTCACTTGAGCTAAATTAGCTCAAGTACATTGACTTGAGTGTGCTAACTGTTGCAGTGAAGACAAGCTCTCTGTTTTCCCAGTTAATTCCCACCCCTGCTTTGGGCTCCCTGTGATCCACCATCCATGGGATGGATCCTAGCATGAGAACGTGGCCAGGACTAGCAGTGGGAAAATGGAAGAGGAATGCCATGGAGGAGAGGAGTTTCTGTCAAAAGGATATGGGGCTTGTTAAAACTCACCTTAGCAAAAATCGTAATCTGACTGGGCCTTCAAGGTATGTCTATATGACCAAAAAGAAAAAACCCTGCGGCAGTGCATCTCAGAACCCAGGTCTACAGGATAGCACTACAGCACTAAAAATAGTCTTGTAGACATTCAAGCTTGAGCTCTGATGTATGGATAGGGGCATGAGATTTAGAACCCAAGCAGCCCAAACATCTACACAGCTATTTTTAGCACCGTAGTGTGAGCCCCGCAAACCAAAGTCTATAGACCTGGGCTCTGAGACTAACTACCACGGGGGATTTTTGCCATGTAAACATACCTTCAGAGGCCAAAAGCCTTCCCACCACAGTGTCACCAATGACGCTAGTGATCTAACCTTCTTGACTCCTTAACACAGGCCAGCATCCTAAGTGTTAAATCTGTTGCTACGGAGATTGCATGTCTGCATTTTTGCATCTAAGGCTTGTCTGGTTATTAGGTTTTATTCTGAAATGTATGGGTATGATTTGACAGAAAAATCACTTCAGCTTATCCATAACCAGCTGAAGAATCTGCTTAAAGTTGATTGGTATGTGGCGCAAGACCTGGAAGTATTATTTTTACTAGGCCAGGACTCATTTCAGGGGTGATAGGGGAGGAGGCAGCTGATATTGTGCCTCCTGGGATTCTTGTTCTGAGAGATGCTTGAACTAGACATGTGTCATCACTGTGTCTAACAAAGATTTCTTTTCACACAACTCATTAATTTTATTTCCTTTCAGAAAAAAGAAAGTGATGCTGTAAGTGTGGATGGAGTTGATATTTACATAGCTGGAAAGATATATGGCCTAGTGCCAGCTGCTGGGGAAAGTTACTCTGGTAAGAAGAGCAGAGAACATAGGGTTTCTGTTTTCCAGGCTGTTTGAAAACACTCTAGAAACATAGTTTGAGGTCAGTGGATCTGTCTGGAAAACCATTTTTCAGACGGAAGTTAAACATTATGTTTGATCCAAAAAAACCACACCTTGAACTTACGTAACTCAGTGTTGATAGAACTGGGTTGCCCTGGTAGTCTGTTAACTGAGATCATCAGGTGGGAATGAGGTTTACATCATGTACTGAGCATGAACTTCAAAAATATCCATCTCCTTTCTGGTCAGTTTGGACATCTTACAATATACTGTCACGTAAAACATGCAGTCTTGCACAATTAGGTGCATTATAGAAAGTTTTTGTCTCCCTCTCTCTGACCCTCTGGCGTTAGTCACTGGTGAAGGAAGGGTACAGAACTGTGTAGACAACTGATCTGCACTATGGTGCAGCTTCCGACTATGTAACATGTATATTTGCTATATTTATTGAAATTATGATAAATTATAAGAGTTTTAGCATTTTATAATACAGTATGAACACTTTATGAATTAAGGATATAACTTGGGAGCATGGGTGGTGGGAGCATGGGCTGAGCCTCCCCAAACAGCCAGACATGGCCCTGCCAAGGCTACATCCCCAGGCCTGCCTCTGCGGCTCCCCCTGTGTGGTGGCCCCAGCCGGATGCTCCTGGGCTGGGGCCGCATGGGCTAGCCTGAGGCAGGGGCTGGCGGCCAAGGTGGGGGTGGGGGATTCCGGTGGGGGAAGGGGCAAGGCCTTAGGTGGAAGTGGCAGTTCACATGCCGCCCAGGCTTGGGAGCCTCACAATTCAGCTGTAACCCTACTTGACCATGAAAAGAGCCTGTGCTTTAAAGAGTGATCTTGTTAAAGTCACAGGTTCATAGGCATTGCCTTACCAAAACAGACCAAGTGATCTGTCTAGCCCAGTATCATCCCAGCACTGGTGCAATCTACACTTGCACTTTACAGTGCTGAAACTTGCTGCACTCGGGGGGGGGGGTGTTTTTTCACACCCCTGAATGAGAAAATTGCAGCACTGTAAATTGCCAGTGTAGACAAGCCCTTAGATGCTTCTCACCACAGGCTGGCTGCTCTTCAGCCAGGCTCCTACCCTTTGATCAGCACTTCAGTCGCTTGGTCGTGATGTCTGTAGATGTAGGTGGAAGAGAGAGCATGGCAAATATCTATCCCTTTTATCATGTCCTTTCTTCCCTCTTGGCTTTGCACCCACCCTTCAGAGTCAGGTGAGCATTGCATTATCACAGTTCCAAACTGACCAAAGGAAGGGGGGGTGAGGGTGACTCCCTCGAGAGTCTAACAGATTCTTTTGTTCCTGTGAGGCTGGGTTGGGTTTTTCCCATACCTGCCCTGATGAGGTGTGAACTGCCTCTATGCTCTTGGAGAGTTTTTGTCTGGGCTTGCTTTAAGCCATGAGGATACATTTTCAGCCTCGTAACTATATACATGAAATTATAACTCATAACATAACTATAACATCACTATAACAACAATGCTCAGTACATCATGAGCCTTCTGAAGACACCCAACATGATAAACTTTGCATTGGATACCACACAATCATTTTACAAGAATGAACATGGGGGTGCTGGGTGTTTCCCCCAAAGTACAGAGCATCACAGTGACACAACAATGTGTTCTTGGCTCAATGCTATTCAATATCTTTTTCAATGATCTGGAAAAAATATTAAATCATCATGAGTAAGATTTGCAGATGACAAAAAAATGTGGTAGAGGGGTAACTAATGATGGAGGTAGGTCAGTTATACGGAGCAATATGGATTGCTTGATAAGGCAGGCTTATTTTAGCCACATTTATTCTAATACCATCAGATGCAACATTTAGGAACAAAGGGCTAAAGGCACAAAGGTATCAACATTTAGGCACCACTGACATTCACAAAACCACCACTCAGCTGCCACCTCACCCTATAAGTGGTGGGCATGTGCAAAGTTGCCTAAGTCCTGAGGGCACCAAGTTGCTTTGCACCCTAGCTCACACCTAAGTCCCAGTAGGTGTTTCAAACTAGGCAATCCCCAGCCTGTTTCAGCTGTCAGGCCCAATCCAGTATGCATGCTGTCAGGCCCAAACAGCACAGAAGACAGACAGGGGAAGCAGGTCAGGATTCTGGGCAGCTAACTGTACATGTGTGTGTCCCAGTCTACCTGGTGTTAGGGCACTCACCTGGGATGTAGGAGACCCAGGTTTAATCCCTGACTTGGAGCAGGGATTGAACCAAGTGCCCTAACCACTAGGCTATAGAATCAATCACTCATGTCTTCCTCTGTCTGGCCCAATGAATACTTATTTATACAAAGTGGAGCAACTTCCACAAGAGAGTTTGAGACCCCTTCCCTTCCATAATCGCCAATAGCCCAGTGGCTGGGGCATTCTCCTGGGAGGTGGAAGACTTGGGTTGAAGTCCCTGCTCCAAATCTGAAAGAGCAGGTCTCCCACCTCCCAAGTGAGTGCCTACAATGGACTCCCCCATTTCCCCATAGGTCATGGTCTTCTTAAGCAGCTGACCTAGCTTTAGGTACCGAACTCCAGGAGAGGGGTCATGATTAAGAATCGTGAGTGAAGAAAGGCACCTCCCTCTAACATTTCCTACTGACTAGAATAGGTGACTCCCCTTGCAGCTTGCTGGCATCTCTGAATCCCTTTCTTAGTTGACTGACTCTCCAAGTACAATGCATGGGGAGCCTAACACAGGGCTATGAACTCTGCTGGACTGCAGGGCACACTCCTAGGAGTTAGGTGTTGCAACCCTTAAATCCTCTCTGTGAATCTAGCCCAAAGATTGCAGCTCACACTTCAAACATGGGGGGACTGTGTCCTCAAATGCAGTGATCACAGAATCACAGGGCCAAAATGGGTAAGAATGGTGTCCCTAGCCTCTGTTCATCAGAGGATGGAGATGGATGGCAGGAGAGAGATCACTTGATCATTGCCTGTTAGATTCACTCCCTCTGGGGCACCTGGCATTGGCCACTGTCGGTAGACAGATACTGGGCTAGATGGACCTTTGGTCTGACCCGGTACGGCCTCTCTTATGTTCTTATGTTCTTATGAAAGGATTATCTAGTCCAGCCCCCTGCACTGGGGTAGGATTGCGTATACCTAGACTAGATCATCAAATATACCAAACTAGATCATCTCTTGACAGGTGTTTGTCTATCCTGTTTTTGAAACTCTCCAATGATGAGGATTCCACAGCCTCCCTATTCCAGAACTTAACTATCCTTAAAGTTTTTCCTACCATCTAACCTAAATCTCCCTTGCTGCAGATTAAGCTGTTTACTTCTTGTCTTGAGTGGACATGAAGAACAATTGATTACCCTCTTAGAACAGTCCTTAACATATTTGATGACTTTTATCAGTTCCCCTCCACCCCCATCTTTTCTCAAGACTAAATGTACAGTTTTTAAAGCTTTCCTCAGCTTAACCTTTTGTCATTTTTGTTACTTTCCTCTGGGCTCTCTCCAATTTCTACACATGTTTATTAAAGTGTGGTGCCCACAACTGGACACAGTACTCCATCTGAGGCCTCCACAATGCAGAGTAGAGTGTGACAATTACCTCTCATGTCTTACATATAACACTCCTATTAATACACCCCAGAATGATATTAGCCTTTCTTGCAACTGCATCATAGTGTTGACTCATTCAATGTGTGATCCACTAGAATCCCCAGATCCTTGTCAGCAGTACTACCACTTAGCCAGTTATTCTCCATATGGTAGCTGTGCACTTGATTTTTCCTTCCTAAGTGTAGTACTTTGCACTTGTCTTCACTGAATTTCATCTTGTTGATTTCAGACCAGTTCTCCAATTTGTCAAGGTCATTTTGAATTCTAATTGGGTCCTCCAAAGTGTTAACACCTCCCACCTTGGTATCATCTGCAAATTTAAAAGCCTGCTCTCCAAGTCATTAATAAAATATTGAATGGCCCCAGGCCCAAGAGTGACCCCCCACTAGACATGTCCTCCAACTTTGACATTAAGCTGCTGATAACGATATGGTCTTTCAGCCAGTTGTGCACACACTGCATGTTACCACAGTTTGCCTATGAGAATGTCATGTGGGTCTCTGTCAAAAGCCTTACTAAAATTAAAATATATCATGTCCACAGATTACCCCCTATCTACTAGTTTAATAACTGACTTGATTACATGAACAATTATTATTTATATAGGGAAGAAAATTCAGTGGCTGGAAGCTGAAGCTAGACAAATTCAGACTAGAAATTTTTAACAGAGAATATAATTAACCATTGGAGCAGTTTACCCAGGGACATGGTGGATTCTCCTTCACCTTGAAGTCTAAATGAAGACTGGTTCTCTTGCCAATGGATATGCTATAGCTCAAGCAGAAGTTATGGGCTTGATACACAAATTGCTGGATGAGGTTCTCTGGCCTGTGTTATGAAGGAGGTCAGACTAGAGATCATAATGGTGCACTCTGGGCTTAAAATCTCTGACCTCAGCAGCAGGCAGTTATGCCAGTCAACATGGTTTATGGTTTAATCCTGCAACTTGGTAGGGGGTTAGATTAGATGACCCTGGCAGTCCCTTCTAACCCTATGATTCTATGAAAATAAAGCCTCTCAAACTAACTTGATTTTTTTAAGAGTTTACAAATTCAGTGGATTAAGGTAATCTCTTGATGTAATATATTTAGACTTTAGTAAGGCATTTGACTTGGTATTACACAATATTTTTATTAAAAAACTAGAAAGATACAAAATTAACACAGCACATATTACATGGATGAAAAAAACAGCTAACTGACAGGTCTCAAAATGTAATTGTAAATAGGGAATCATCATCAAACAGGTGTGTTTTTGATCTATGCTATTATTAATCAATGACCTGGAACAAACATAATATCATTAATGATAAGTTTACAGATGACATAGATTTGGGGAATGGTAAATAATGAAGTAGACAGATCACTGTCTACCAGACTGCTGGCACTAAACATTAAAAAGGTTGTAGAGCAGTTTTTAAACTAGGAGATGGGGGAAAGCCGACTGCTGCAGAGGAGCGTGTGGATCGGACACAGACTTCTCTTAGGGGAGAGTCTGATGATAGAGAATCTCCAGGTTATAGTCAGGAGCAGAGGAATGAGAAGTATAATGTAAGGGCTGGATCAGATGATAAACAGTCACATAAAAAAGAATCTGGCACATCAGAAAAAGGTAGGCTAATAAACAGGGACAAGTTTTTAAAGTGCTTGTACACAAATGCCAGAAGTCTAAATAATAAGATGGGTGAACTAGAGTGTCTTGTGATAAAGGAGGATATAGATATAATAGGCATCACAGAAACCTGGTGGACTGAGAGTAATCAATGGGACACAATCATTCCGGGGTACAAAATATATCGGAAGGACAGAACAGGCCGTGCAGGGGGAGGAGTGGCACTATATGTTAAAGAAAGTGTAGATTCAAATGAAGTAAAAATCTTAAGCGAATCCACAGGTTCCATAGAGTCTCTATGGATAGAAATTTCATGCTCTAGTAAAAATATAACAGTAGGGATCTATTATCGACCACCTGACCAGGACAGTAATAGTGATGATGAAATGCTAAGGGAAATTAGAGAGGCTATCAAAATTAAGAACCCAATAATAGTGGGGGATTTCAATTATCCCCATATTGACTGGGAACATTTCACTTCAGGACGAAATGCCGAGATAAAATTTCTCGATACTTTAAATGACTGCTTCATGGAGCAGCTGGTACGGGAACCCACACGGGGAGAGGCGACTCTAGATTTAATCTTGAGTGGAGCACAGGAGCTGGTCCAAGAGGTAACTATAGCAGGACCGCTTGGAAATAGTGACCATAATACAATAGCATTCAACATCCCTGTGAGGGGAAGAACATCTCAACTGCCCAACACTGTGGCCTTTAATTTCAAAAGGGGGAACTATACAAAAATGAGGGGGTTAGTTAGACAAAAGTTAAAAGGTACAGTGACTAAAGTGAAATCCCTGCAAGTTGCGTGGGCCCTTTTTAAAGACACCATAATAGAGGCCCAACTTCAATGTATACCCCAAATTAAGAAAAACAGTAAGAGAACTAAAAAAGAGCCACCGTGGCTTAACAACCATGTAAAAGAAGCAATGAGAGATAAAAAGACTTCCTTTAAAAAGTGGAAGTCAAATCCTAGTGAGGCAAATAGAAAGGAGCACAAACACTGCCAACTTAAGTGCAAGAGTGTAATAAGAAAAGCCAAAGAGGAGTTTGAAGAACGGCTAGCCAAAAACTCCAAAGGTAATAACAAAATGTTTTTTAAGTACATCAGAAGCAGGAAGCCTGCTAAACAACCAGTGGGGCCCCTTGATGATCAAAATTCAAAAGGAGCGCTTAAAGATGATAAAGTCATTGCGGAGAAACTAAATGGATTCTTTGCTTCAGTCTTCACGGCTGAGGATGTTAGGGAGATTCCCAAACCTGAGCTGGCTTTTGTAGGTGACAAATCTGAGGAACTGTCACAGATTGAAGTGTCACTAGAGGAGGTTTTGGAATTAATTGATAAACTCAACATTAACAAGTCACCGGGACTAGATGGCATTCACCCAAGAGTTCTGAAAGAACTCAAATGTGAAGTTGCGGAACTATTAACTAAGGTTTGTAACCTGTCCTTTAAATCGGCTTCGGTACCCAATGACTGGAAGTTAGCTAATGTAACGCCAATATTTAAAAAGGGCTCTAGGGGTGATCCCGGCAATTACAGACCGGTAAGTCTAACGTCGGTACCGGGCAAATTAGTTGAAACAATAGTAAAGAATAAAATTGTCAGACACATAGAAAAACATAAACTCTTGAGCAATAGTCAACATGGTTTCTGTAAAGGGAAATCGTGTCTTACTAATCTATTAGAGTTCTTTGAAGGGGTCAACAAACATGTGGACAAGGGGGATCCGGTGGACATAGTGTACTTAGATTTCCAGAAAGCCTTTGACAAGGTCCCTCACCAAAGGCTCTTACGTAAATTAAGCTGTCATGGGATAAAAGGAAAGGTCCTTTCATGGATTGAGAACTGGTTAATGGACAGGGAACAAAGGGTAGGAATTAATGGTAAATTCTCAGAATGGAGAGGGGTAACTAGTGGTGTTCCCCAAGGGTCAGTCCTAGGACCAATCCTATTCAATTTATTCATAAATGATCTGGAGAAAGGGGTAAACAGTGAGGTGGCAAAGTTTGCAGATGATACTAAACTACTCAAGATAGTTAAGACCAAAGCAGATTGTGAAGAACTTCAAAAAGATCTCACAAAACTAAGTGATTGGGCAACAAAATGGCAAATGAAATTTAATGTGGATAAATGTAAAGTAATGCACATTGGAAAAAATAACCCCAACTATACATACAACATGATGGGGGCTAATTTAGCTACAACGAGTCAGGAAAAAGATCTTGGAGTTATCGTGGATAGTTCTCTGAAGATGTCCACGCAGTGTGCAGAGGCGGTCAAAAAAGCAAACAGGATGTTAGGAATCATTAAAAAGGGGATAGAGAATAAGACTGAGAATATATTATTGCCCTTATATAAATCCATGGTACGCCCACATCTCGAATACTGTGTACAGATGTGGTCTCCTCACCTCAAAAAAGATATTCTAGCACTAGAAAAGGTTCAGAAAAGAGCAACTAAAATGATTAGGGGTTTAGAGAGGGTCCCATATGAGGAAAGATTAAAGAGGCTAGGACTCTTCAGTTTGGAAAAGAGAAGACTAAGGGGGGATATGATAGAGGTATATAAAATCATGAGTGATGTTGAGAAAGTGGATAAGGAAAAGTTATTTACTTATTCCCATAATACAAGAACTAGGGGTCACCAAATGAAATTAATAGGCAGCAGGTTTAAAACAAATAAAAGGAAGTTCTTCTTCACGCAGCGCACAGTCAACTTGTGGAACTCCTTACCTGAGGAGGTTGTGAAGGCTAGGACTATAACAATGTTTAAAAGGGGACTGGATAAATTCATGGTGGCTAAGTCCATAAATGGCTATTAGCCAGGATGGGTAAGAATGGTGTCCCTAGCCTCTGTTCGTCAGAGGATGGAGATGGATGGCAGGAGAGAGATCACTTGATCGTTGCCTTTTAGGTTCACTCCCTCAGGGGCACCTGGCATTGGCCACTGTCGGTAGACAGATACTGGGCTAGATGGACCTTTGGTCTGACCCGGTACGGCCTTTCTTATGTTCTTATGTTATGTTACTGATACAAAGTGATTTGGATGACTTGGTAAGCTGAGCACAAAAACAATATGCATGTTGATTTGACCAAATGTAAAGTTAAACACCTAGAAACAAAGAATGTAGGCCCTAGTTACATGATGGGGGGACTCTAGCCTGGGAAACAGTGACTCTGAAAATAACGTTGGAGGTCATTGCGCATGATCACCTGAACTTGAGCTCTCAGAGCGATGCTGTGGCCAAAAGGGCTAATGTGATCCTTGAATGTATAAAAAGGGACTGTTGAAGGCAGTGTGTGTCATTTAAAGATGATCCTGTCTTGCAGCAATTTTCTGAGAATGCTGGCTGGCCAGTCAATCATACTAACCATGGCAAAGGAGAAGGTACTTGCTTTTCCTTCAAAGAAGCTTCAACACTACAGAATTTAATTGTTAGAAGAGACACGAAGAAGCAAGTCTAAGGGGAAAAAACAGTTCAAGAGACATTAAGGGCACAAAAGCAAACTATCCCACTGCATAGCAAAGTATAGCAGGAAACCACCCTGGCTTAACCAGGAGATCTTCAGTGATGTGAAACTCAAAAAGAAAAAAAGATGTCTACAAAAAGTGGAATCTAGGTTAAATTACAAAGGATGAATATAAACAAACACCACAAGTATGTAGGGACAAAATTAGAAAAGCCAAGACACAAAATGAGATTAAACTAGTTAGAAACAAAGGGTAACAATAAAATATTCTACCAATACATTAGAAGCAAGAGGAAGACCAAGGACAGGATAGGCCCATTACTCAGTGAGGATGAAAAAAACAACAGAAAGTGTGGAAATGGCAGAAGTGCTAAATGACTCTTGTATGTTTTCACTGAAAAGGTTAGTAGTAAGAATCATAGAATATCAGGGTTGAAGGGACCTCAGGAGGTCATCTAGTCCAATCCCCTGCTCAAAGCAGGACCAATCCGCAGACAGATTTTTGCCCCAGATCCCTAAATGGCCCCCCTCAAGGATTGAACTCACAACCCTAGGTTCAGCAGGCCAATGTGATTAGACATCTAACATAATGAATGACAGTGAAAATGAGGTAAGATCAGAGACTAAAATATGGAAAGAACAAATTAAAAATTACTTAGACAAATTAGATGTCTTCAAGTCACCAGGGCCTGATGAAATACATCCTAGAATACTCAAGGAGCTGACTGAGGAGATATTTGAACCATTAGTGATTATCTTCAAAAAGTCATGGAAGACAGGAGATATTCCAGAGGACTGGAAAAAAGCAAATATAGTGCCAATATATAAATAGGGGATAAGGACAATCTGGGGAATTACAGACCAGTCAGCTTAATTTCAATACCTGGAAAGAAAATGGAGCACATTATTAAGCAATCAATTTGCAAACACGTAGAAGAAAATAAGGGGATAAGTAACAGTCAGCATGGATCTGTGAAGAACAAAGCAACCTGATAACTTCTGCTGACAGGGTAACAAACCTGGTGAATAGGGGAAAGTGCTAGATGTGGTATATCTTGACTTTAGTAAGGCTTTTGATACTGTCTTGCTTGACCTTCTCATAAACAAACTAGGGAAATACAACCCAGATCAGGGGTCGGCAACCTTACAGAAGTGCTGTGCTGAGTCTTCATTTATTCACTCTAATTTAAGGTTTCGTGTGCCAGTAATACCTTCTAAAAACATTAAAATGTCTCTTTCTACAAGTCGTTAATATATAACTAAACTATTGTTGTGTGTAAAGTAAAATGTTTAAGAAGTTTCATTTAAAATTAAATTAAAATGCAAACCCCCCCAGACCAGTGGCCAGGACCCGGGCAGCGTGAGTGCCACTGAAAATCAACTCGTGTGCCGCCTTCAGCACACGTGCCATAGGTTGCCTACGCCTGACCTAGATGGAACTTCTAGATGATGAGTGCATAATTGGTTGGAAAACCATTCCCAGAGAATAGTTATCAGTGGTTCACAGTCAGTCTGGAAGGGCATAATGAGTGGGGTCTTTCAGGGATCAGTTCTGGGTCCAATTCTGTTCAATATCTTCATCAATTATTTAGATAATGGCATAAAGAGTACACTTACAAAGTTTGTGGATGATACCAAGCTGGGAGGGGTTGCAAGTGATTTGCAGGATAGGATTAAAATGCAAAATGATCTGGACAAACTGGAGAAATGGTCTGAAGCAAATAGGATGAAATTCAATAAGGAAAAATACGAAGTGCTCCATTTAGGAAGGAATAATCAGTTGCACATGTACAAAATAGGAATTGATTGTGTAGCAAGGGTCATAGCAGATCACAGGCTAAATATGAGTCAACAGTGTAACACTTGCACACAAAAACAAACAAACATCATTCTGGGATGTATTAGCAGGAGTGTTATAAGCAAGACAAGAAAAGTAATTCTTCTGTTCTACGCCACACTGATTAGGCCTCAAATGGAGTATTTTGTCCAGTTCTGGGTGTCACATTTCAGGAAAGATGTGGACAAATTGGAGAAAGTCCAGAAAAGAGTAATAAAAATGATTGAAGGTCTAGAAAACATGACCAATGAGGGAAGATGGAAAAAAAATGGGTTTGTTTAGTGTGAAGAAGAGAAGACAGAGGAGCCATGATAACAATTTTCAAGAACATAAAAGGTTGCTACAAGGAGGAGGGAGAAAAAAATTTCTGCTAACTTCTAAGGATAGGACAAGACGCAATGGGCTTAAATTGCAGCAAGGATGGTTTATGTTGGATATTAGGAAAAACTTCTTGTCAGCATAGTTAAGCACTGGAATAAATTGCCTTGGGAGGTTGGGGAAACTCCATCACTAGAGCTTTTTAAGAGCAGGTTAGACAAACACCTGTCAGGGATGGTCTAGATAATACTTAATCCTGCCATGAGTACAGTTTATTACTTGGGCTGCACAATAATCACACTTAGTATTTATGTAGCATTTTTCATCAATACATGTCAGAGCACTTTAAAAAGGAGGATAAATATCATTATCCTCATTTTACAAATAGGGAAAGTGAGTCACAGATAGGGGAGGCCTCAGAACAAAACAGTGGCAGACCCTGGCTGCTCTATGTGCTTATTCTTTGATGATCTGACCTCATGCATGTCTTACTGCCCTTTCTGTTCACCCACACACAACAAATATTTTGTGCTCTAGCAATGAGTTGCGAATAAAGGGCTGAGTAACATCGTTTACCCAAAATGTTACTGGTGATTTTTTGTCTTTTCACCAGTTCTGCGAAGATGTGAAGGTTTCTGGAATTTTGTGGTGTTAGTTCATAGCTTTTGTTGTCTGTGTCAAAAATCATTTTTCACCCAGGGGATAAATGAAAGAACATTCACAGAAGAAAATAATACAGAAATTTACATTTTAAGTTCTAGCTGAGATCAAAATCTTCCCCTCACTGATATTTTTCAAAAGTAGAGTGATGAAAGGCTGACTAGTGTTGTTATTTGTCACCAAGCCTATGGAAAGCTGCAAAATGTTTAGAGCTTTTCCTCCAAATCTGTATAAGCAATGTGCTTTTTAAAGCAGCTTCGTCATGTAGCTTAGGACCCAAATGGAGGATTCTGCAAAATTAAAGTGGGGAAAAAGGTGGTGGTGGTGGGGTAAATTCCTAAAAACTAAAATTTATAGAAATATTTTCATGGCATTTGAAAAAGCAATTCAGACCCCTCTCTATATTAAGGCAGCAGTAAAGACATCTATATAAATGAAAGGCTCCACATGAATGTCAGATTGTTAGTGTAAAACACTAATTAAGAATTACATTTATAATGAAAGGAGGAAAAATGACATTCCATGGTTCATAACCTTCGTGTAGGATGAGTTAGGAATTTAGCAGCAAATGAGATATAATTGATCTGACATATCAATCAGGTTTTCATGAAACAATAAGGACACTCAGGAAAAAGGCATAATTCTTTTTTTCTTCCCAACAAGCTGATGACAACAGCAACATGTACTATGCTGTGGCATTAGTGAAACGGAACAATTCCAATGCTTTCACCATCAATGATCTGAAAGGGAAAAAGTCCTGCCACACAGGATATGGGAGAATGGCTGGATGGAACATCCCTATTGGTGTTCTAATTAAAAGGGGCTTTATTAGGCCCATGGACTGCAACATTCCTCAAGGTAAGGATTCCACACAGCAGAAGATGCAGTGACAGTTTGGTTGTGCCTTTTTTTATTCAGGGAAGAAAAGTCCCAAGAGAAGTTTCGTAGCTCTGTGTTATACTAGTGTGTTTCATATTGGTAATAAATGCTTATCTTGATGCCTGAGGATTAGGTCTGTTATGCCTGGGAAGGTTCATGGGAGTGATGCATGGAAACCTCTGTGCATCACATTGAGAAATTCCTCTTGTAGAAAAGAAAAATCTTTTTTTCCCCCCATTTCATCTTATGGTTGACTCACCACAAAACAATGTGGCCCCAGTCCTTCAGCCCCTCCTCTCCTGCAAGCAGTCCTAACACTGACAGACCTTGGTCATCAGCAGGTGGGATTGAACCTGGGTCCTATGGACCTTAGTGCATGAGCCTCTACTGCATGAACTAAATGCCCTATAGCTGTTAACTAAAGCTGTAGAACAGACTCATTAATCTCCCTCTCTAAGTGGTCTTGGTACCACTAAATGGGTTTTCATGAAACAATAAGGACACTCAGGAAAAGGCATAATTATTTTTTTCTTCCCAACAACCTGATGACAACAGCAACATGTACTATGCTGTGGCATTAGTGAAACGGAACACTTCCAATGCTTTCACCATCAATGATTTGAAAGGGTGTGGGTTACACAGCGTCATAAATGCTCTATACTTCAATGTGCACCTCTGGGGATAATTGCTGTCAATGGGGCTGCTTGTGTAAGTAAGGGTTGCAGGATTAGGCTCTTTGTTATACTTTTTATGGAAGTCTCGAATGAAGAAGAAACATGGAGCCAAATTCTGTGCAACCCCACTGAAGACAATATGATCAGACAGGATTTACTGGAAGTCGGTGGAGAATTTGGCCCACAGTTCTGGTGTATTTTCCAACCTATATGTACTGATCTGCAAGAACAGACTTCTGGGCTAAATATTTGAAAAGTTATGACTTAATTGGGTGTACAGATTGTGCATGGGCCAAATCCTGAAAACTTTCTATTTAATCAAGACCTTATTGGAGTAAAGATTAAACAAGGTCTGCAGGCTTTCGGCCCAGAATGAGTAGTTCTCAAAGTAGAGTTTTACCCCTGCAGTTGCATTTTTAATTAATAATGTGTGTGCAAATGAATGAACAAAGAAGTGGGCAGGCCTGATATTGTAGGTAGCCTTCTTTAAATGTGCAGGTGTAGTCTCTACATAGAGAGCACAGTTTTGCACTGAATTGATTTGCATGTTTTAACAAACTGGACATGCAAAGTCTTAAACCAACTTTCAGAAATGCAGCTGAAGTGCCTATTGTAATCAAAGCAGTTTGTACCCCAGTTAACCAGCTATAAACTTAGCATGTGCGCTTGCAGAATCTGACCCAATCTGTCCTTTGGCCTATCTTGCCAGCTAACAATCTAGATTGCATTTTGAAGACGTTTTGAAAGATATAATTAGTCATTTCCAGTAAACCTAATATAATGCATGTGCATGTTGCTGGCTTTTTAGTGAAACCTGCATTGTCATGTAATTAAATGATATTGTAATCTAGGTGTTTTGTGAATGGCTGACACGCACCTCTCCATGCTTTTTAAGGTCAGGCTTGACAAAGCCCTGTCTGGGATGATTTAGTTGGGGATTGGTCCTGCTTTGAGCAGGGGGTTGGACTAGATGACCTACTGAGGTCCCTTCCAACCCTGATATTCTATGATCTTTCTCTTTCCAGCTGTGAGTGACTTTTTCTCTGCTAGCTGTGTGCCTGCAGCCAAGATGGACAGTTACCCATCAAAACTCTGTGAGCTTTGCATTGGAGATAATAGTGGAAACAATAAATGTGATGCAAGTACCCAAGAACGTTATTATAGCTACAGTGGAGCCTTCAGGTAATGAACAAACATAATCATTGTGCAACATGGATGCTTATTTTGCAAAAGATGAGGAGGCATTATTGTATTCAATGTAACTGTAGCCATGTTGGTCCCAGGATATTAGAGAGACAAGGTGGGTGAGGTCAGGTAAAAGATATTACCTCACTCACCTTGTCTCTCTAATAAGTTTAACATGGCACTTGTCCCGCAAATCTCTCCCAGAAGTCCAGCAATAAAAATGTACCAAAAAGCTTCCACTTCATATCACCCACGTCTCAGTTGACACACCACCTCTTTGGTACATTAAGCATCTCTCTTTGTGTGCACCCATCACAGCCCTGGGCAGCACATCTTGCTGTAAGAAGTTGCTTCTGTCCATGCCTTTTTGATTGAGATGGTGGGGATTGGACTCCTGGAAAACTGTTAGATCCTAGACTGAGTCTGGGAATACCATCTCCCCTTGTCCCTACCCAAATCCCTGTGCGCGCACGCGCACACACACACACCCCCTCCCTCTGAGAAGCAGGCGTTAATCCCAGGACCAACACTGCTCTCAACAATAAAACTCTTATCTAAGCAGGGCAACTCTCACTCAGTATCAAGGCAAATTCCAGGAGTAGACCCCTATCTATACATTTCCTAGCAATAGTACAGTATACACAACCCCCAGTGCTTAATGCTCTCTAACCCAATTAAAAGCTCAAGCAGACTGACCCAGAGTGCTTTTCACCCCATCCTGGGTACCAATTGGCACTTTATTGAAGTCACAGATGCTGGGCTGTATTGGGAGATTGGGGTGCCGAATGCTGCTGCCTCTTGCCCGACTCCCCACAGTTGCTCTCAGCTGTCCCCGCCTTTGATGTCTTTCTCCTACCACAAAATGAAACAGCCTGCCACTGCAGCAGCACCTTTCCAATCCTCTCCCTGTGCCAGCTTGATTGACCTAGAGCAACCTGGTGACCGACAGCCAATTCCCTGTCTCTGTTCTGCAGTGACATTCCTCCCCTTCAATGGGGGAATCACTTATCAGGTGGTCAGTAGCCAATATCCAGCTGCCATACCACCCCCACAATGGGAGGCAGGCCAACGGCAAAAAGCCAGGGTGTGATATGCTCCCTACCCCTAACCTATCAGGACTTTTTTAGGGCAGGAAGGCTGTACACAGCTTACAATGCCTTTCTTCATACTGTTCCTCTTCAAAAAGGTTTGAAGATTTGGCTCTCATTTCAGGCAGACTATGTGGACAAATGGATGTAAACAGGCCATCAACAAGTCTAGGTTTGAAATTAGTTTTTTTGCCCCCACTGCGCCCTTGGGAAGGCTGTTCCAGAATTTCACTCCTTGGATGGTTAGAAACGTTTACCTAACGGGCTTCAAGATTGAGCTTGATAAGTGTATGGGGATGGTATGATGAGACTGGCTACAAAGGTGTAGGAATGTGGAACTCACCCCTGCAGCCCCTCCTGCTGGTCTCTTCTGGGCGTTAGCTCTGCCAGCCTTGGAGCACCCTCTGCAGGCCGGTGTCCCACTGCCACTTGGCCCCCCTGTCCCTCCCTGGACTCTGGTTGACCCTTTCACTGGGTGCTGCCCCCTGGCTGTACACCCCTCAATCTCAGGGTCTCCCCTCCCCAGGGAACCCCCACCCTCTATGCCCACCTCACCTCAGTTGTAGGCTACTGCCAGTCACCAACTAGCTCCCACTCCCTGGGGCAGACTGCAGTATAAGCCACTCATCGCTGGCAAGGAGGGTTTGGGCCTGTTGCCTTCCTCTGCCCTTGGGCTGCCCCCTGCAACCTCAATACCTATTTGGCCTTATACTAGGCCTGCAGCCTGGGGGGTTTCCAGGCTGGAGCTCCCCAGCTCTTCTGGCCTTCCCCTAGCCCTGCCTCACTCTAGGCACCCTGAGTTTCCCAGCACCAGCACCAGCCCCGAAGGCAGAGAGAGACTGTTTGGGCTTCTGGCTTGCAGCCTCTTATAAGGACCAGCTGGGCCTGATTGGGGCATGGCCCCAGCTGTTACTGCCTTCCCCAATCAGCCCAAGCTTTGCTTCACAGTCTCAGCCCTTTCCCAGGGCTGGGTTTAACCCTTCCAGGGCTGGAGTGGGTGACCACCCCGCTACAAATGGTATAAAGCCAATCTGGGACTGCTAGTAGCAAATAGCCCCAGTACCAGTGATGGGATACTAAACGGAAAGGGCTCTGAGTTACTGCAGAGAATTCTTTCCTGGTGTCAGAGTAGCAGCCGTGTTAGTCTGTATCCACAAAAAGAAGAAGAGTACTTGTGGCACCTGAGAGATTAACAAATTTATTTGGCCATAAGCTTTCATGGGCTACATATGGAATCTATTTCCCCATGTTAAGTATCCTCACACCTTCTTGTCAACTGTCTAAAATGAGCCATCTTGATTATCACTACAAAAGTTTTTTTTCTCCTGCTGATAATAGCTCATCTTAATTAATTAGCCTCTTACAGTTGGTATGGATACTGCCACCTTTTCATGTTCTCTGTATGTATATATATCTTTTCACTATATGTTCCATTCTATGCATCTGATGAAGTGGGCTGTAGCCCACAAAAGCTTATGCTGAAATAAATTTGTTAGTCTCTAACGTGCCACAAGTACACCTGTTCTTTCCTGGTGTGTGGCTTTTGGGTGCTGCTCAAATGCTCAGGGTCCAACTGATCACCATATTTGGGGTTAGGAAGGAATTTTTACCAGCTCAGATTGGCAGAGACACTGAGATTTTTTGACTTACTCTGCAGCATGGGGACAGGTCACTTGCAGGTTTAAACTAGTGTAAATGGTGGATTCTCTGTAACGTGAAGTCTTTAAATCATGATTTGAGCACTTCAGTAACTCAGCCAGAGATTATTGGTCTATTACAGGAGTGGGTGGGTGAGGTTCTGTGGCCTTTGTTGTGCAGGTCAGACTAGATGATCATGATGGTCCCTTCTGGCCTTAAAGTCTAAGGCTATGAGTAGCTGCCTTAAAACAGGATTTATGACAAATAAAGAGAAATAAAATAAATGGTTTTCATAACATACCTCATTTGGATACTCAGCCTAAGCCCAGAGAGGTTTTTTCCCCCAGCTTAGCTAAAGAAGAAAGAATGCTCTTACATGTCTAAAGAGCAACTCCCTTCTCTCACCTTTGCTGTTAAATGTATCAGTCTCATGCTCCTGTGTCCAGAGCAATAGCTGTTTCCCATTTCTTCACCCTAGATCCCTTATAAACCTCTCCCACCCCACCACAGCTCTAACCCTATTTTCCCAAAACACTTTTCTGAAGATAAATACACATACAGTAGGGTTGGCAAGCACTTGCTTTCCCACCTTCCAGGAGCTAATAGCTGCCTTTCAAATGCCTAACTATTGAACTCAAGCACAGCCTTTTACAATTAATTTTGTCCGGCTGTATCCTGCTTATCCAAACTTCTTTTCTTTTTAACCACCCAAGCAATTGTCCCTTGCCATGGAATGTAGATTAGTGGCAGACCCCAGACCTTCTGTCACACTTCATAGCTTCAGGTAATCATTTAGCAATCAACAAAATGATAAGCAACAAATACCATTGTGGCTGAGCTGTGCCATTTGTTCTAAGATAATGTACCACCATGAAGGTGTCTCAAGTCTAGAGATGGATTACGGTCTCCTGGGATCCTGGGCCAGAGCAAGTGGGGGGAGGAGGGGGACTGGCACTAGAACCGTGGCCCCATCCCAGCCCTTCCACCTGTGGCCCTACCCATGGCCCCATCCTATTCCTCCCCTTCTTCTGTGGCCCCACCCCCATTCCACCCATGGCCCCATTCCATCCGCTTGTGGCCCCACCCCATTCCACCCCCTCTGCCTGAGGCCCTGCCCATGGCCCCAACCCATTCTGCTCCTGCCCCGCCACTCTCTCCTTTCCAGTGCACACTATCCCTTGCTTTGGCCCCAAAACCTGGGAAGCTCTGTCCCCCCAAGAGCTCCTCCAGCTCCGGGGCTGAGATGAAGGGAGATTTTTTTCCAGGAACCCCAAATTGGCTGGGGCCCCTGGGCATGGGCCCTATTGGCCTGTGTGGTAATCTGCCACTGCTCAAGTCTTATGTGGGGAATCACAACATTTTTTATGAGGAAGCATTTCAAGAAGTGAATATGTTTAGCCTAAGAGTTATGGGAAAGACTTGAATACAGTGTATAGGTATTTAAAAGGTTCATGCTACAACATTTGGGGGAAAGTCAAGGTCATGATCTGATAGTAGTAAAGGCTGTACCTGGGATTTATATTATGGGGAACATTTTCTGTAAAGGCTAGGTCTACACTGGGGTGGTTGGGGGGAGTCGACCTAAGATACACAACTTCAGTTACGTGAATAGCGTAGCTGAAGTCGGCGTATCTTAGATCGATTTACCTGGCTGTGAGGATGGCGGCGAGTCGACCGCTGCCGCTTCCCCGTGCCACGGTGGAGTTCCAGAGTCAACGGCAGAGCGATCGGGGATTGATTTTATCGCGTCTACACTAGATGCGATAAATCGATCCCCAATAGATCTGGCGGGTACTGTAGACATAACCTAAGAGAATCATGAGCATTTGGGATAGACAGACTTCAGAAGGAGTGACTGGAAAAAGTGGGGAAATTGAACAGAATAGCTATTAAATCTTTCTGAACCAAATATGATTTTGATCATATTACTAGCAGCCTACATTACCTACAAGTGTGTGGAGAGGCTGAGAGAGCTGTACAGACAGCCAAGAAAATCCTACAGCAGGAAGAGTCATTCCTTGCTCTTTTGAGTTATAGATCAATACCAATAGCAGCTACTGGATATGGTTATTGATAAAATGTATAGTCAATTGCTTGACCGCACTTTGTTTAATCATGAAATAGTCTCAGGAAACCAAAATAACCAATGTCAGACAAATTTATTGGTATGAGCTTATAATAAGAGAGCACAGGAAGAAGGCTCTATACAATACCAGTCTCCAGCAAACCATCTCATGTAGTGTTGTTACATTCACCTTATGAAAAGGTGTGCTCCCAAAGTTACACATTTCAGCTGATTGTATTTGTACGATAATTTTACAAATTACATATTTCTTTACATGTCACTAAAATTCAACTAATCAATTTGTTCTAGTTCCTTAACATGTCCTGTTCCTGTCCTTATCTTTGTTTTGGATACTAGCACTCCAGGTACTGGCCCATGAAGATATTTTTTAGGTTTGTACCAAGGTAGAACAACCATTATGTCTTGTCCTCTTCCTTTGGGATATTCCAGTACTGGCCTGAGAGACTAACTCGCTACCTTTTGCTATGGTAAAATACCTCATATGTCCTGATATTGACAGCTTTCCTATCTACTTACACCAAAGCTTATTTCAGCTAATGCAAGGTGTTATGGGCGATTTAGCATGAGTGAATAGGGTTATAGTAAAGGTATAGGCCAATTTAGGCTATAGAACTGCTATAATATTTGTGCTTAAAGCTGTTTGTGCTTAATACATACATGCAGTGGTGTAGCCAGGTGGAGGGAACAAGGGGAGCGGGAAAAAAAAAGGCACCACCCGCAGTGGCACTTTTACTGAGGGGGCAGAGCTCTGGGTCTTCAGCGGCAGGACCTTCACTCACTCCGCAGGTCTTCAGTAGCATTTCAGCAATGAAGCTTCAGTGCTGCTGAAGACACCCGGAGCTAGTGAAGGGCCCACCACCGAAGTACCACCGAAGACCCGGAGCACCGCTCTGTCAGTAAAAGCACTGCAGCGAGTGGCACCTTTTTTTTTTCGCTCCCGGGTGAGTAAAATTAAAAAGGCACCACTTGTGCTCGGTGGGGAAGCGGCCGCTGCCCCGCTCCCCCCTAGCTACACTACTGCATACATGGTCTTGATAACACATATTAATATGAGCTAGATAGATATAAATATTGATTGTTTTATATATAGAGGTAGATATATGCTAACCAGCATATATTGGTCAATGTAGACAAGCACAGCTCCTGGGGGGTAAGACAGTTCAGAAGTACAAAAGAATTCTTTTCAAAAGAATCTATCTCCAAAGTGGACAGATATGAAGAAAGTAGCCATATTAGATGAAAAGGCAAAAAGAGCTTACGAACGCTTTTACAATGGATGACACTCAGTTAGAAAAAAGCAGTGTCTAGAACCTGGTGACTCCATTTGTATCAAATTGGATGAAGAAAAAGTTTGGCCACTTCCAGCTGCATAGGCAGCATGTATAAGAGGCTGGGAGGTTTGCCTCCCCAAAAAAGTCTGGCCATGCAGGGAGCAAGAAATCCCAGATGTAGCACAGGTCACCTCCCTTTGGAGGCGTGCCGTCCCACTGCCTTTGGAGCACTGCCACCAGAAGCACCCTAGAAGTAGGAGGGGCACCGGTTCCTGGACTGTGTCCCCACCTGTGCTCCACCCCTGCTCCTCCCCGAGGCCCTGCTACTGCTCAACCTCTGCCCATGAAGCCCCTCTCCCACACCGCTTCTTGCCCCCTAAAGCCCCCTCCTTCGTTCTGCCTCTTCCCTCCACCGCTCTGCCTCTTCCCCCAAGACTCTCCCACCTGCCACTTGTTCCTCTCCACCCATTGCTCGTCCTTAAGGCAGGAAAAAGGTGGGAGGGCATAGCCTTCCCACTTTTAAAAGTGATGGGCGGGGAAGGGATGCAGAGGAGTGAGCGGTGGGCGGGGGACTTTGTGGGGAGAGGTGGAGTGAGGGGGTGGGAAGAGGTGGAGCGAGGACAGGGCCTCGGGGGAAGAGGCAGGGTGGAAAGAGGTGACATGGGGGAAGGCCTTCGGGGAACAGGCCAAGCAGGGGCAGGGTCTTGGGACAGAGGGAGCTGCCGTCACTCACATAAGCCTCCCCAAATGAAAGAGTCACACTCCAGCTGTCATAAAGAAAAAGAATTCAGCACCCAGGCCACATGTGATCGAGACCAACCTTGGAAAATTCAATAGAACCCACCACCATCTACAGTTTGCTCTTCAGAAAATACAGTCAACAGAGCAAACTCTACTGATGGGATGCAGAGCAAGAAGATGATGACTCAAGACTTCCAAAAAACCGACAACTAGATGACAAAGTTGTTATGTGTTGGGGTTGTGTAGTTAGAAAACCAATATGATTCAGAGACATGTTACAGACTGAACTTCAAAGACAGCGTGATAGTGTAAATTTTGTAAATGATAAGAGAAGTTAAAGGAGGCGATGAAACGGACTGCTAAACTGTATTCTACTAGGTTTCAGAGTCGCCACCGCCGTGTTAGTCTGTATCCGCAAAAAGAACAGGAGTACTTGTGGCACCTTAAAGACTAACAAATTTATCTGAGCATAAGATTTCTGGGCTACAGCTTATGCTCAAATAAATGTGTTAAGTCTCTAAGGTGCGACAAGTACTCCTGTTCTTTTTGTATTCTACTATTCAACCAGTAGGTGGTGCTATGTGTAACATTTTATTTAAGTGACCCTCAGTCATACTTGGCAGAACATTAAGGGATCTTATAGTGAACACATCTGGTGTGTATCCCTCTGAGGAGGAAGTTTTTGTCTTGCATAACTGATACAGCAGCCTGACCTGCTAATAGCAGCCCTGCAACCTACCATGTACAAGAAGCACATAAGTAGTGAAGTCAGTAAGGTCACTTTTATGAGTAATATATGCTAGATCAGATCCTAATCTTATGAAATATTTTGGTAGACAGTTTTTATGAAAGATACTATACAAACTAAAGATGCATTGATTACATTGCACTGTATTGAGTTTGTATGTCATTGCATTGTATTGCATTGAATTTTATCTGTCATTTATTTTAAGGTGTCTGATGGAGGATTCTGGTGATGTGGCCTTTGTCAAGCACTCAACAGTTTTTGAGAACACTGATGGTATTTAGTTTTAAATACCTTTTTATTACAACTCATTATTTTTGTTGTCCTCTTTATTCTGAAGCATTCAGTGAGTCACAATGGCGAGTTTCCTTTTTCAGGTAACAATGCTGATTCCTGGGCTCTTCACCTTCAGTCCAGTGACTTCCAGTTACTGTGTCCAAATGCAGCCCGTGCTGAAATCACTCAGTTTGCTCATTGTCACTTGGCTCAGGTGCCTGCCCAGGTTGTCATGGTCCACCCAGACACCAACATTTTTGCTGTATATGGACTACTGGACAAAGCTCAGGTATAATTTACAATTAGTTCACCTGATGAAGTGGCCATTCTCAGCTCATTATGAGCAGGGGTATCCAAACTTGGTCCAATCCAGGCTGCAATGGCAAATTTCCAAAAGCCTAAGGAATGCTCCTAATTTAAAAATATAAAATAAAATGCACACAACCATAATACTTGTTTATCCTGAAGGCTTCCTAAATTCATAATAGAAAGGCAACAGCTACACGAGAAAAGAGCATGTATGATAAATTATTGTAATTATATAGAAGACTTTTGAAAACATAATGCCTTCCAGGACGTAGTAGCAGACTCTCCAAAAAAAAACAAAACCACCCTTCACACTATTCAGTTTATTATAGGTGGTGCAGATACTGACACCTAAACTTAAGGTTGCC
This sequence comes from Mauremys mutica, assembly GCF_020497125.1. Classification (NCBI taxonomy): domain Eukaryota; kingdom Metazoa; phylum Chordata; order Testudines; family Geoemydidae; genus Mauremys; species Mauremys mutica. Next base: position 67,240 of record NW_025423334.1, on the reverse strand, counting down.
CAACACTTTCCATTATAAGACTCTGTTTTCAGTTGCTTATAACTTTATTAAACTTAAACAACTGGGACTAAAATTTTCCATGCTGGGTGTCTGCTTCAAGATGAATGTTTAGAGAAAGTTTCAGCTAAAATGGTTCAAGTGTTTCTGAGCACGAGATTAGAGGAAAATACATTGTTTTGCTCATGTTAATAAAACACCATGTTGTTGACTGCTAATGACTCCATGCTTTGGAGCAGGGACTTGAAATTTGGCAAGGGGGTCACCTTTTGTGATGTGCCTTTTGCAAGCCCCCTGGAAATTTGTCCAACTATGCCTGAGTTACAAGCTTATGAAAATCTCAGTGTGCATGTACTCTGTAGTGATATGTTAGTTTGGCAGCTAAATTCTCTGTCTCCACTGAGCATGTGCCAGCCCAGGAATGCAGTAGCCGAGCAGGGCTTTCCCTGATACTGGCTACCGAGGGCTGCTGTGATGCCCCACACAGGAACTAAGAATATGGAGACTGTCTTTCCTGGACTTTCCGTGTTCCCCCTGCTAGCACCCTGGAAACACAGAGGAGGAAGAGAAAGAGGAAGAAAGTTGATTTGAATTCATCATGTTTAACAATGGAGCCTTCTCCATTACTAAGATACTAGTAATGGTCCTATAACATCGTTAGGATTTCTTTTGTTCTAATATTCTTTAAAAACTCCTTGTTTTCGTTGTCACTGCCCGCCATGGGTTTTTTTCTGATGTTTTTAGCTTTCTTTAACAAATTTATATACTTCATAACTTCCAATTTTCTGTCTATATACCTTTTCCCCCATTTGTTTTATTTTATTTTATTTTTAACTGCTGCCTTCACTTTGACACTGAACCAGAGAGCAGAATTTGGCCCTTATGTATTACATTTTAAATAGATGGCTGGATGTGAAAGCCAACTACAGTGGGAGTTCCAAACGGAGAAAAGGTTCAAGTTATGCCATAACGATCACAGAAAATATCTTGCTAATTGGCTGCAATATTGGGAGTCTCAGCAGACTGGCCAAGCACTGAATGGGCTTGACACTGAAGAAGCTTTTCACCTTTAACTGGAATATTCTATTGGGCTCCTTTAACTAACACAAAAGGTTACTCCAAATTGATTTAAAAAACTTATGATAATATAAAGGGCAAATAATTTGAAGTTAGAATTGTTTGTCTGTGAGCTTCTGAGCAATAGGGAGGGTTAGTTTCCACTGTGTTATGTATGCTGCTAAAGATGAATATAGCACTGGCTATATAATACAAACTCTGATACTAATGGAAACTCCGCATTGCTTTCAGGATTTTTTTGGAAATGACAGCAATGGAAATGGATTCAAAATGTTTGATTCCTCAGATTTCCTAGGAACGGATTTGATCTTTAAAGATTCCACCATTAAGATTGTACCAGTAGGAGAGAAAACAACCTATGCAGAATGGCTGGGGAGTGAATACATAGATTCTCTTGAAGGGATGCAATCACCACAGTGCTCTGGGGCAGGTGAGCCAGCATTTTTTGATGTATGTGAGACAGAGGAAAATCAGTCTCTTCCTCTTTCATATAAATTGTAAGGTGCTGTCTGATCTTTATGGACTGGACAATTCCCAAGTTCCATGACATAGACACTGGGTTTCTGTGCTGTGGAGGAGGGACAGTTTTTGGACCTTGGGAGACAGAGCAGTGTTGGGACTCCTGGATAGTGAATCCAATCTGTCCATCTTGATGGAATGCTCCTACTTAGAATCATAGATTATTAGGGTTGGAAGGGACCTCAGGAGATCATCTAGTCCAACCCCCTGCTCAAAGCAGGACCAATCCCCAAATCCCTAAATGGCCCCCTCAAGGATTGAACTCATAACCCTGGGTTTAGCAGGCCAATGCTCAAACCACTGAGCTATCCCTCCCCCACTTCCATTGGCTCTCTTCCGGCTTATCCCCTTCCTCACCTCGTGTGGTTCCCAACTTCTGTCTGAAGTCAGCAAACAGCAGGGGATGAGTGTATGCTGGGAGCGCAGGCTGTGGACAGAGATAAAGTGTGGAATCCAGGGAGCTTCTTGCATCATGCAGATGCTGGTGGCTGGGAAGAGGTATCCAGCGAGGCTCTTCATCCACTGGAAGGAAGCAAGGGATCCCAGCATTCACTGGGGGCTGAGGAAAACTAGGGAGATTGCAGGGGTTATGTTTTGCAGCTGGGAAGGAGAGTTCAGGAGCAGATGAGTCAAGTACATGTGTTCACTGAATTTGTTTATATTTGAATAACCAGCATATATTTGCACCTCAATGTCACTGTTACCTGCTTAGGAAAAGATGTCATTTTGCTCTGTGATATTTAAATTGGTGTGGGAATGATTTGGGTGATCATTTAGGAATGATCTGGCTCTAGAACCTTTCTGCTTGTTGTGGTCAATGCCTCTGAGGAGCTAAAAACTGTATTTGGAGCTGATTAAATTGATTAACCTGCTCCTGTATAACTATTTCACAATCAGCTAGCAGTCAGATCAGCTTCTAACCCTTAATGCTCAATTTGTATTTTTATTCATAGCTGCAATATCCATGAACATCGTTGGGCTGCTGGCAACTAGTGTCCTTCAGGTTAGATTTTACCCGTGATCATTAGGCCATTCCTTGGATTAACAGATATTCAGCATAATAAACTGAAATACTGGTAAACAATAATCTAAATAAACTGAAGTCAAACTTGTAAAATGAATGAGAGATGCATATGGAGAGCAGCAGAATTATCCAGGCTATTCCCTGATGCTCTATATATCCATAAAGGTAATGGGAGATCTGGGAGGGTGGGAGAGGGATGCAGTTTACAGCCTCATCCTTGCCCCCTTCCCTTTGCTTCCCTGCCTCTCTTACCCTGTTTTACGGATGCTGTTCCTAGCCATGGCACTTCGATGCCAAAGGAAATAGGCTCCAAATACAATCCTGCTGTTGCATGTCCCAAAAATAGACTGAGGTGTCTGATACTCACAACTATGGATAATTTTTGGTCATTTTTTTTGAAAAGGTGCCCTCAGAACTTAATCCAAACTTTTTCAAGTTGTACAGCCAACATTTCCTGATTGAAGATATTAAAGGCCTATCCCAGTGGCCTGGTAGCACTCTCCCATTTGTCCACTCCCAGCATCTGTAAGTCAGAGGTGTAGGAACACAGGGTTGCATCCCTAACCATCATGGCAAATAGCCATTGATGGACCTATCCTCTATAAACTTATCTAATTCTTTTTTGAAGCCTGCTTTGGTCTTCCCCTAACATCCTCTGGCAACAAGTTACACAGATTGACTGTGTGTTGTGTGAAGAAGTGCTTCCTTTTGTTTGTTTTAAACCTGCTGTATATTCATTTCATTGAGAGATCCCCTCCTTCTTGTGGCCTGCATGTCTTTCTGTACAAGAAATCTGTAGTCTAAACAGACAACTGCAATATGTATGTGCATTTGTGTAACTAATATTTAGTTGCCAGGTCAGTGTGCCTGCTTCTTAAGGGATCCCCTATTTTAGCACTAATAAAGAATGTTTTTAAATACACATCAGAGGGGAGAATTCTCTAACAATGCCTCCATCATTTTGCATTGATGGTGTTTGTAAGGGACATGAATATTGGTTTTAAATGTTTTGCTGTTTCCCCTTTGAGTATGGATAATCCTTTAAAGATCTCAGGGAACTTCTGAAGGTTCTGACTCCCTTTTCTAAGGCCATTCTCCCCCTGGCTTCCCCAAGTCACACCTAATACTATTGGTTTTGCTGCCTATGTCCTTCCAGATGTAAGCCTCATGTCTGAAGCACTAGAGAGTGGGGACTTTACTATTGACACCAGCTGGTGAATAAGGAGAAGAGTGGCCCACAGATGCTTGAGAACACAAAATGAATAGGCCAACCTCATTTGCATTTCGGTTATGTGACAAGTTGGGGCATTTTAGTTTTGTGTTTTGGGAAATAAAACACTATTATTCTTGTTGGAAAATGGAAGAACTGCAAGAAATATGCCTGGGGCAAGGGGTCACCCTGACTAGACCATAGTTAGGCACTCATAGGGAAGGGAGCCTGGATAGACCTAACAGAAAAGATAGATTTCTGTCTTCCATGGGGAGTTTCTCTCTGATGATGAGGACTCTGTTAAGGGTTCTATATACTACTGATCCTTTTCTGAAGGCTCAGCACAGAGGTAGTCTCAAGAGAGCAGATGGCTTCAAGGCAACAACCAGAGCTGAAACAGATGGTGGTGCTGAGGTACCTTGGACTGAAGCTGTAAAGAGCAGAGACTCTGGTGCAGGTCTTCATACCCAACAATGAAAGCTGAAATAACTTCAGCTGGATTGGGTGGTAGAGAGCCCTTAAGAACACTAGCCAGCTCTTCCCTTTGGGGCTAGAGAATGACTTGCTAGAATTCTTGGACTCCAGCAACCTTGGCCAACAAACTGTTGAGTTGGGAAGTTGGGGATGAGGGAAGTGACTAAAATGCTTTAGCCACTTACAATTGCAAGAGATGGACTGAGGTTCGGACTATTATTAAAACACACAAAGGGGAGGGGAATCTTACTTAATAGATATTGTTAATTTATTAATTCCTGGCTTTCCCAAATTAATTCTGTTGTCTCCCGTACCCCTAATAAAGTTCTCATTGTTTTAAATCATTAGAATCAGTGCTTATTAGTGGGAAGTATTGACCATCAAGGTCACCCAGGGTGATATATATATAGTTTCCCATGTTTTTTGGGTGGTGAGGGCTTATGCATGTGTAAGTATTCAGAAAGAACTCCTAGAAAATTGAACCTGGTCCTTCTTACTGCAGCCAGCATGTGGGCAGTAAGGTTACCCTTTTTTACTATATGAAGGAACAGCACTATTAATAATTTCATGTTAATACTTTCCTTCAAAGGTAAATTGTCTTTGTAAATGTAGTGCTCCCAGATACACAGGCCAAGACAGTGACATCATCCTTATACTCACAGATCAGGTACAATACAGGAAGAGTACAATATAGGAAGAGGCACAATGTGCCTTGCTCAAGTTCTCATGGGATCACCTCTAAGTGTGGGGGATTAGTTGGGTCTCAATGACCAACTTAATCGTTGGCCTCTCTGTTGTAACTTTTCTTTTCTTTTAGTTTCTTTTTCACGTTGGGAGGCACTCAGATACTATGGGGATGGAGGCCAAATAATCAGGTAGGTAGCTAGAATTGTTATATACCAATTATGTGGGGGTTGGGGGATGAGGACATTAGGCCACTAAAAACTGGACTCTTCACATAGGCCACCAAATAACTATCCATTTGTAACACCTTTTAGTTACTACTGGCCCCGGGCTTGATTTGAATTATCTAATTGTGAAATGCCATCACCAATCCCTTGAGCCTCAGCTCATTATATCAGCTGTGCATTGAACACTCAGACAGGTAGGAGCTGAAAATCATGTATGTGTAACTGGAAATGTAACTTTGCCTACACTTTCCATAAAGTCTCTCATTGATCTATGGCCTTAGAATTATAGGGTATTAATGATCTTCAAATAGGTATTATATATGCTATTTGGTAGTGTTAGAATTGTATTAATTAACTAGAATAAATTCAGATTAATAAAATTAATTTATTTTTAAACTGTAACCTACTCACAATGAACACACTACATTCTTTCATGAGTAGCTCCACTCCAATACAAGGAATGAATGTGTTGCATTTGGTTATCAGCATAAATTATAGTCCAGGGACATTCTCAACCTCAGGAACGAAAAAAGTCAAACTTTCATCAAAAAAGTTAATTTTTGCCTTGAATTTTTCATTAAAACAAGATGCAGTTTTTGCAAGCAGGAACCTTACATTTTGCTGAGGAAAACTGAGGCCGTTTTGGGTTGTTTTTAATTTTGTCAGAATTTTGGTGTGATGGTGATAAAATTATACCAGACACACCGTTGTTATGCCTTTACCCTTCTATCACACCTACTACTCCAGGATCTCAAAGGATTTATAATCATGGAGCCAGATTCTGGCCTCCACACCAGCTCCCATATGCCAGTCTGGCATTTTATAGAGGATGTAAAGGAGTTGCAATGGGCTTGGGGAGAAGTTCCTCGATATAGGATCAGCATAGAGTCTATGAGACTGACCTTGTACCTTCCTCCCTACCCCTGAGACCATAGCATAGGTGCTGTACTGAGGGGAAGGCAGCAGTTACAAATAAAATAATATAAAATAAAGTAAAACAAATTGGGTGGGTGATGGCATGGTCTCAGCACTCGGCCTCTAGCGTATGCTGGAAGTAATTTCATTCTCCATAGCAGCCCAGGATCTGGATGGCAGAAAGGTGACATAAAGTCTCAGGAGATGCAGTACAGAATCTGGTCCTGATTTTTACAGGTGCTTAATCTGAAATGCACAAGAGTAGTTGACCCATCTCAAGAGCATTCTTTCAGACTCTCTGCAGACTTTAGGCAGCCATCACTGCATTGGTTACTGATGTGTATCATATTTTTAGTTATCTTCATAACCATAAGGACTAGAGATTTTTTTAAAACGAAAATGTAGATTCTGGAGCACCCTAACCCTAAGTTTAGAAGAGTTGTTGTTATACTGAACACCCCACCAACAATTCAAGCCCTGCTCCCTGTATTTATGAATTTTATACCATACTAAATTGCAGATGAAGACTAATCACTTATCTAAGCAGAGCCTTTATTTTGAAAAGCTAATTGGTTAAACATAAAAGCACATGATTAGGGAGAGACTGTCTAGAACAGTGGTCCTCAACCTGTAGTCCACAGACCCCCATGACTTAGACTATGCAAAAGACTCTGACTGAAAACTGACTGACCAGAAGTCAACTATATATACAGACAACAGAGTTCCAAAAAGATCAGCGCTTCCATTCAAAATTTCCAAAGGAGTCCACACCTCCATTTGAATTTTTTTAGGGGTCCACAAATGAAAGAAGGTTGAGAACCACTGGTCTAGAACAGTGGCTCTCAACCTTTCCAGACTACTGTACCCACTTTCAGGAGTCTGATTTGTTTTGCATACCACCAAGTTTCACCTCACTTAAAAACGACTTACTTACAAAATCAGACATAAAAATACAAAAGTATTACAGCCACTCTATTACTGAAAAAAAATGCTTACTGTCCTCATTTTTCCATCATATAGTTATAAAATAAATCAATTGGAATAGCAGTATAAACAAGTAATTGCAGGGCCGCCCGGGGGGGGGGGGCGGGGGGAGGGTGGCAAGTGGGGCAATTTGCCATGGGCCCCGCAGGGGTCCCCACGAGAATGTCAGAGGCTCCCCCCCCGGCCCCACCTCTGCCTTCCCCCATCCCCTGGCACCTCAGCGCACCACATCCAGGAGCGGCCCTGGACAGCGCTGCAGCAGCGCGGCTCCAGTGGGACCTGAGCGCCTCCTGCTGAGCCACGTGGTAAGGGGGCGGGGCTGCAAGCTCCAATGGGCCGAGTGGCAGGAGCTCGGGTCCTGCCAGAGCCACACCGCTGCAGTGCTGTCCAGGGCCGCTCCTGGACGTGGCTCGCTGAGGCTCCGGGAGAGGCGGGAGGTAAGCAGCATAGTAAGGGGCCAGGCTGGGGGGGGGGGTTGGATAAGGGGCAGGGAGTCCTGGGGACAGTCAGGAGACAGGGAGCTGTGGGGGGTTGGATGGGGCAGAGGTTCTGGGGTGGTGGTCAGGAGACGGGGAGTTGGATCGTAGGTGTTCTGGGGGTCTGTCAGGACTAGGCAGGGGGTGGTGGTGATGGATAGGGGTCATGGCAGTCAGGGCACAGGGAGCGGGGAGGTTGGTGGGGGGTGGGGTCCCGGGGTGGTGGTGGGGGTGTGTGTCTTGGGGCGGCAGTCAGAGGACAAGGAGCAGGATGGGTTGGAGATTCTGCGGGGGGGCAGTCGGGGGGCAGGAAGTGGGTGGGAGGTCAGATAGAGGGCAGGGCCAGGCTGTTTGGGGAGGCACAGCCTTCCCTACCTGGCCCTTCATACAATTTTGGAACCTCGCTGTGACCCCCAGGCCAAAAAGTTTGCCCATACCTGCCCTAAAGTCGCAGAAAAAAAAGTGGCTTTGCGTTTTAATTTAATCGCATGATCTGCTCTATATAAAAAGCACGCCTTTGCTCGCAGCATGCGTCCCCACTACTGCGGCTCTGCATTACCATTGGTCCTTCCCTCCCCTCCGACTACTAGTCTAGAAAATTCTTTGACCTATATAAGCAGCCGCATCAGGCATGCCCAGCACAGTGTCTACAGTGTTTGTAATCTGTCGCGTGTACTCTACTGAAATAGCATAACAAGCCTGTGGCTTTACATTTTAATTCAATCGTATGATATCCCCTTTTAATTTTAAAATATGGGTCGGTTCATTGTTAAGATAAGAAAAGGAGTAGACAAGCTGTTCATGTGAGAAAGCCTTTTTGAAACTAGCACATGTAAAAAACAAACTAAGAAGTACAGTGCCCCAACAGTGCCTCGACTCACTCATGATTTTGTACATTGAAGAAAAATTGGCTTCGTCAGTTAATTACAATGAAGTGATTGAGGAATTTAAGTCCATAACACCTGGTGAGCAATGTCTCATTCTCTAGGACAGGAAGATGAAGAAACCTTAATCTGTTTTGGTCAGTTTGGGTTAGCTCATTATCTGGTTAACGATAAAGATCATGAAAATTGACTGTATCTTTGTATATGCCTGGTTATCAGTACAGCAAAAAATTGGTATTTTGTGTCTCATTTTTAAAGTAAAGTTTAGGTGTTAACTAAACAATTTTTTTAAAATTAAGTTTTAGTTTCTTTAGTTTGTTTGATGAATAAAAATAATGTCCTTTATGATTGAGTATTCAAAAAATGTTCACCTTTAAAAAAAATAAATAAATAAATTTCCCTGGGTGCACACCCTAATGAAATGTGCTGCACACGCCTATGTGGGCAATGCTTCTTGATGTTGCCAAAGCATAATGAAGTGATATAAAGTAAAATTTAGAGCATACATTTTGCAAGATATTCTCCCTCCTGTGCACGATGGTCATGACAGGTACTTCAATGTCTATTTTAATTTCTGTCGCAGTTCAAATTGTTCCACAACACACGAGGTACATAAGGAATTTTTCAATTAACTACCTGTGACGGTTTGGATCGCTCTCCCAGGTATTAGTACATACTCTGAGTTAATAAGTAAAAAGTGATTTTATTAAATATAGAAAGTAGGATTTAAGTGGTTCCAAGTAGTAACAGACAGAACAAAGTAAGTCACCAAGCCAAATAAAATAAAATGTGCAAATCTATGTCTAATCAAACTGAATACAGATAAGATCCTCACCAGTTCCAGAATGCTCCCTTTTACAGACTAATCTCCTTTTCGCCTGGGTCCAGCAATCACACACACCCTTTGCACACTGTCCTTTGTTCCAGTTTCTTTCAAGTACCCTGGGGGGTAGGGAGGCTCTCTCTTTAGCCAGCTGAAAACCACCATGGAGGGGTCTCCCAGGGGTTTAAACAGACTTTTTCTTGTCGGTGGAGCTCCCCTCCTCACTCCTATGCACAGCCCAGCTCCAACATGGAGTTTAGGAGTTACCTGGGCAAGTCACATGTCATGCATGATTCTCAGTTTTTACAGGTAACAGCCATTGTTTACATGCTACCTTGAACATCCTCAAGTAGACTTCTTATGTGGATTGGAGCATTCCAAGATTCATTGTCCTTTAAGTATCAGAGGGGTAGCCGTGTTAGTCTGGTTCTGTAGAAGCAGCAAAGAATCCTGTGGCACCTTATAGACTAACAGAAGTTTTGCAGCATGAGCTTTCGTGGGTGAATACCCACTTCTTCGGATGCAAGCAGTGGAAATTTCCAGGGACAGGTGTGTATATATAAGCAAGCAAGAAGCAAGCTAGAGATAACGAGGTTAGCTCAATCAGGGAGGATGGGGCCCTGTTCCAGCAGCTGAGATGTGAAAACCAAGGGAGGAGAAACTGGTTCTGTAATTGGCAAGCCATTCACAGTCTTTGTTTAGTCCTAAACTGATGGTGTTAAATTTGCAGATGAACTGGAGCTCAGCAGTTTCTCTTTGAAGTCTGGTCCTAAAGTTTTTTTGTTGTAGGATGGCCACCTTAAAATCTGCTATTGTGTGGCCAGGGAGGTTGAAGTGTTCTCCTACAGGTTTTTGTATATTGCCATTCCTAATGTCTGATTTGTGTCCATTTATTAACGTCAACATTCCTTTCTCCAGGAACTGACCAAATGCTCTACTACGGTTATTTAGAAATCAAGCCAGTACACAGCCAATATTTATATCTTCGAATACAAAAATGATACATGCATGCAGATAAGATTAATAGATTCAGTAGATCATAACCTTTATATAGATATGTTACATAGCATATGTAGCATAGATAGATTCAGTAGATCATATTCCAGTTATGTCATATTCCCATAAAGCATTGTGGGCTACAGCATCACACTACCTGACAAAATGAAAGATACCAAGGGAATTAATTTGTTTGTGGGTATCATCGCATAGTCAATGATTGTAGAGGTTAGAAAAATGAAACTTACATATATTTCAGGATTTGAGACGCGAAAGCAGAAGAAAGCTAGACAGACGCAAGAAGAAAAGGGAAAAATAACTCTTCACAAATGATAGGGATTTTAAGGGGTCCCGCATGCCCCAGACTATGGCCCGCTTGCCCCAAGCTGAGTTAGCTGCCAGACCCCCACCCATAGGGTCAGAAGCAGACTGCATCCTAACCCCTGCCTTTCAGGCCCAGGCCTGTTAGCAAAACCCAATTGCTATATAGAACAAAGGTTAACTTCTGCAAAACTTGTTTGTCTGTATAAATGGCACGAGGGGGGTGGTGGTGATGAAGAAACCAGAGAAAGGGGAACTGAGGGAAGCTCAGCTAGAATGCGACAAGAGCCTTATCCAATGCAACTGCAAAGGAGGGGTCCTTAAGGCAGACTACCAACAAAAACCACATTTGGCACAATAACAGGAAAAACCCTAGATGGTGAGGGGCAGTGACAGGCTCGCTAAAAATAAAAAAGTATGCCAAATAAGGAGTTAATAACATATAATGTGTGTGATGTGTAATTATGCTTTGTGGTTTTAGCCTTATAAGCTTGGTGAAAATCTGTTAAAGACAAGGCAGCTACCCCCACCTTCTTTGTGTGGGGCCATGTTGACCTTCCCTTTATGCATATCGGAATTTTAATAAAGGTGCCTCAGTATGTGTCTGGCCCAAAATCATCAGTGTGGTCAATTTTTCCATGACAATTTGGGGGCTCGTCCAGGATCCACAGATGACATCCCTGGATTGGAGGACCGCGGGTAGTTGCCTTTCAAACCCTGGGCCCATCTGAGAGGTAAGAGACCTTTTGAAATCTCTGCAGGGGTTTGGGAGAGGACTGGTCCGTAGGCTCCGGCTGGGGTAAGTCACAAGCTGGATCCAACCTTGGGACAAAGTCAGACACACTTGACGCCCTTATTCAGGCCTCAGAAGGTTTGTTTGTCTGTCTCAGGTTTGTGTTAGACTGGGTGGGTCCTGGTCTTAGGCTGGATGGGTCCCAAAGTAGAGCTGGGTGGGTCCCAGTCTCAGGTTGTGCCGGCCACCCCAGACCTCGGACTGCGCTCTTTTGGTCCGGAGGAGACTGATCGCCTAAGAGAGCTGGGCGTTCGGGGTTCCGGAGCCACTAGGTTGGGAGGAACCAGGGGCAGTTTTCGCCCTGGCAGCTGTGCCAGGAAACATACCTGTGTGTGTGAGGCCGTGCGGCCTGTGTGTGTGTATAAGGCCGAGCGGCCGGAGTGTTGTTGGTTGTGGAAAGACGCCCCAGACCCCCTGCGAAGCAATAGCTCGTGACCGGGGGTGTTCTGAAAGCAAGCTCCACAACCCCGCTTGAAGAAAGATTGAAAAGCTTCCCTGACTGGCAGGCCTTGGTGAGTGGCTAACCAGCCAGGGTGCTTGTGTGTTCCCCATCCTGTTATCCCTTACCCCTCCACTTCCCCATGGCCCTGTGACTGCTCTTTGAGCACTGCCCTGTAAAAGGCCGCAGAGTCCCTCTTGTTCCCCCCGGAGCCATAAGCTCCCTTCCCTTCCTCGGAGAGGAGGGAAGCCCCACGAAACCGTACCGTCAGCTCAAAAGCTACTGCAGCACCGTTGGCTTGAAGGCTGGTGCCCAGGACTGGAGAGGGACGTACGGGGACCACGGGTTGTCAGCCCGCCCCCCTTGTCCGCTTTCCTGTAGGTTCACCAGAAGGGAAATGTCTGGGAACCTGCTCCCTTGTGTTCCTGCCATGAAACAAGGGCAGGCCGGATTGGGCCATTAGTGTAGAACTGTGGTGACCCCCGAGTTAGCATCCTGGTGTGACTGGCTTAAGTAAAAGTGAGCTGTGGAGAGAATGGGGGCCAAAGGATCGAAGATCCTGCCGGTCCCACCCAAAGGAACACCTGCTGCTTATATGTACGTACATTATGGGTCGCCGACGTGTAAATATTTAGAAAAATTGAATTGGTATACCAGAAATGATTCAAAACTGCAATTTCCCCTGAAGGGAAGTTTTGACCTTGACAGGATTGTACACCTCAGGGGTGCACTCCTTGTCAACGCCATGCCTGTATTGTGAAGGTTGTTTTGTGTCGGTTATAGGTTTGGGGTTAGAACCCCCCGAGGTAGAAGCCGCTATGAACCCTGGGAAGTGAGTAACCCCGGAGTGGCCCTAGAGAAGGTTGGCCAAGGCTCCCGTCAGCAATAGGCAGACAGTGGAGGGGCCGTACAACTAGCTGCCAGTAATTGGAGCTAACAGCCCGTAGATGTGCCAGGGAATGCTGAAATAATTAAGAGTTACACCTTGACTGCTGGTGAGAGGGGCAAAGGGGTGTGATGTGTTTTGTTGTATGTTTTGTCCACTGTGCTAGCCTGTCTGTTCAGTGTTTTATATTTAGCCCTTTAGGGATGCCTGTCAGCTAGGTTGTAATTGTCTGCCCGGTATCCATAATGGGGGTAAGGGGGAATCTAGGCAGATTCCCATGCCAGAGAAGGGCACTCCTGCCACGTATATATACTCAGAAACTAAATAGGGAGCTGTTGCCCGGCCTCCACTGGCCACGAGGGAAAGAAATATCAAAAGATTTGCGTTGTGAATTAAATTGTGCAACCTGTTGTACCCCAAATGGTGTGTATCTGGATGTGTCTGATCCCACTCACAATGAGGTCCTGGCAGGTTTTCAGAAGGACACTCCAAAAGGAGCAGACCGACCCCAGCCCTTCCTCGTTGCAACAGGAAAGGCTGGTTAAGGGCTCTCCCTCCCTGTGGGCATTGTGAGCTGATCATGCCAACCAGGTTGGGCACAGTAGGGCTGTCCAACTGGCTGAAATTTGTCTAAACCCAGCAAGACCATTTCCCAAAGTGTAGTAAACCCTCTCTCAAAGTAGACCAAGAGAGGAATTTTACTGTGCTGTTCATGCTGTTGTTTTCTCTATCTTTCCCCTTGTCTGTAGCCCTGTTATTATTCTTTCTTACAATGTACCGGTGCTGAGGGATTGTCACCACCTCAGAGGAGGATTGTATTAAGTCCGGACATAGAAAAAATGTTATTATTAAATAAAATGCATCAAAATGTGATGTGTGTATGTAAATAGATAAATGGAGGGTTAAGTCAAAAGCCCGCCCTCCTTGCTAAATTGGTAGTGAAACAATGCCTGTGCCCATGAAAAGAAAAAAATGTAGCAAGAAAAAAGGATTGGGCCCAAACAAGCAGGCAACCACAGTTTGAGGAAGTTAAAAGAAGGAAAGTTAAAAGTTAACTCTGTAGTTATTGGAGGAAATTAAGCAATAAAACTATATACAATTATTAAAAGAAGGTGTTATGAAAAGAAAAATCTTGGTTTGTTTGCAGTCATTCCTTTGGGAGTGTCTGTGAATAATCCAGGCAAGAGGTTATTTAAGTAAAATCATTTGACTATAAAAAGATAGTCAAGTCTGTTAAAAACACGTATGGTGGGTACAATCTTTGTTTTATAATAAATTGGTGTTGTTTTGGGGTTGTAAAAACAAACAAAAAGGAACTAGTGTTAATTTTGGTATTTAGTATTTGATCCTTAAGGTAATTTAATGTGTTATAAATTCTGGGAAAAAATTTTAAATCTGTTTTAATAACACATAGCAAATAGAAGCTGTAGTAAGTACCCCTGACTGAACCTTAAGGTGGCTCTATGCAATCAATGTCTTCAGGCACAGTCCAAGTCAAGTCAGTTGACTGACTTGAGCGATGCTGACATTCAAGGTTCTTCAGAGGTGGGAAGTGAAAGTGGTGTTGTAGAGAAAAAGAAAAGGCGGTGTGTGAGGAATCCAAAATATTACCACATTCAGAAAACAATGTTATAGTTGTTGCAGAGGAAGAGAAGGAAATCCAGCCTCTTTGGATAGACAATGGAGAACACAGCAGTAACACTGTTATAACTGAGAAACTGGTACAGTTGACTAGTTCTGCTGCTGTAGATGGGAATGACGAAGAAGAGTTGTGCAGTAATGACCCAGCCTCTTGGAAGTACCTAGATATAAAGAAAAGAGATCTTATTGTATTGAAGGGTCCACCACATAATCCTGAAAACTTTCCTCGTGATTCTTTTGGCAGGAAATTGCCAGTAACAGTTTTTTCTAAACATGTGAGTAATGGCGAATGTATTGAAAGACTGGATGGTGTGGAGTACAGATGCTGCAGCAATATTTTTCTTCCCCTGCATTCTCTACAGAAGTGAAACTCAAACTAACCAATTACATCATTTAAAATTTGTCGAAGGTTGAATTGCCGATAATTGGAAAGAGATTTGAGAAAATCAAGAGTCATGAAGAAAATGCTTTACATTTGAGCAATTACATTAAATGGAAGGAATTATTTCAGACACTCAGTGATGAGGCATTGATGCAGCATTACAGGATAGTATTAAACAGGAGGAGGAAAAATGGCATAAAATATTAACTGCCATTGTTGACATAATTCTTTTCCTAGCAAAGAATAATCTGCCATTTCATGGTAGCCATTCTACTGTTAATTATGACGACTGTGGGCTTTTCTTGTCAACACTGAAGCTTGTGGGCAGGTATAATACTAAGGTGAAACAACATCTAGAGATGGTAGCTCAATGCAGAGAGTGTGGTCGAAGAATGCAGGCTTACTTCCTGTCATGGTGTAGTAGAATGAGTTCTTGAAACTGTGTGGGGAGAAAGTTTTAAACTCTATTCTTAAAGAGGTAAGAAAAGCCTGATATTTCAGCATTGTTGTTGATAGTACACCTGATGTTTCACACACAGAGCAGTTAGTTTTTATTCTCAGATATGTGATGCAAAAAAACAGAAATTGGGATTTGCATGAAAGATTTGTTAAACTAGTAGATTTTGAAAAGAAGACTGGTGCAGATATAGCAGAACAGATAAAGAGGTTTTTAAAAGAATGTGACTTAGAACTATCTTGGTGCAGAGAGCAGGGATATGACAATGCCTCTAACATGTCAGGAAAATTTCAGGGAGTAAAGACAAGAATTTTGGAAGAAAATGCCCAAGCCTATTTTTCAGCTCTCACACACTGAACCTCTGTGGCACCCACGCTATGGAAACCAGTGTAGAGGTAAAAACATATTTTGGAAATGTTCAGAAACGCTATAAAGTATTTGCTCTTAGCCCTGCGAGATGGAAAATTTTGCAGCCCACTGCGAATATATCTCATCACTCTGTATCTAAAACTAGGTGGAGCACAAGGGTTGATGCTATTCGCCCCCTGATCAAAAAAATCACACAGACGTGCTGGAAAGTTTAATTAAAATTGAAGAGGAGCTTCATTTACCTCCCAAAATCCAGGCAGATGTTGACTGTTTGATTAAGTGGCTTAAGTCATTTGAATTTGTACTTCTTACTACAATATGGTTTAAAGTGCTTCAGTGTATTGATGATAAGAACAAGGTCCTACAAAGCGCCAAATTAACAATGGAAGAAGGAGCTAAACACATGAGCAACTTAGTGAAGGAAATTCAAACAATGAAAGATTCTTGGCCAATTTTTTTTGAAGAAGCCAAACAAGTTGCTTTAAGCCTCGGCATTGACCCCAAAATGAAAAGTGACTCAAGGATTCCGAAGAACAAGCGATTCTTTGATGACACGGGATGCAGACTATACATTTGACTCTCCTGATATTCAGTTCAAAGTACAGCTGTTCTTCCCGACAATGGATTTGCTTCTATCAGAGCTAGGAGGTCTTGGCAAAAGAATGGCTGAAGTCTCAAATTTATTTTTACCCATTTTGTGTCCGCCAGATAAAGTGGATGAATCTTCTATAGAAAATTTTGTTGACACTTTGGCCACAGCATATCCAAAAGACATGCAGAGAGAAGATCTTAAAGAGGAACTTAGAATCTTTTACAAAATAAAAGAAGATTCCAACTTAAGAGTTGATGGACATATAACCTCTGCACTTACACTTCTTAATGCTCTCTTCAAAAAAGGGTTGGAAAATGTTTCCACAGATTTGTATTTGTTTACACCTACTAACAGTGTTGCCAGTGTCGGTAGCATCAGGAGAGTGTGCATTTAGTAAGCTAACATTGATTAAAATTGTTTGCATTCAGCCACCGGGGAAGAAAGGCTGAACCATTTGCTCACTTTGAGCATAGAATATGAAATGGCCAAAGACATACATTTTGATGACATTATTAATGAGTTCACCAAAATGAAAGCGAGGAAAAAATGTGCAGCTGTATAATTAATGTTCAGAACAATGTGTAAAAAATGATTTCATAAGAGGCATTATGTAATTGCAAATGTATACGTCCCATTAAAGCATTTAATGTTTTTAAATATTGTATTTTGTGTATTTTCAAATTAAAAAATAATTTTTTAATGTATTTCACTGGTTATTTTTTACATTTCCAAATACATGTTACTGTAGTATTGCAAAAAAAATTTATGGAAGGGGCCCCCAAAATTGCTTTGTCCCAGGCCCTGAGTCATTGTATGAAATTTTAGTTTATACTGACTTCGTTAATGCTTTTTATGTAGCCCATTATAAAACTAGGCAACTATCTAGATGAGTTGATGTACCACCGTGTACCCCCAGGGGTATGCGTACCACTAGTCTAGAATGTACATTGCACCCTTGCAGCATGTATGTGTCCTTGTCAGAAATGATTAATAGGCATTTCAAAGCTTAATTCACAGGATTTTCTTTCCCATTAATGTGTACAAATCCAGAACTGCTTACTTCTCAGAGGTGCTATAAACAGTAGGACATACATAATCGGTTCTCCAAAGACACAAGGTGACATATGAGATCTCATGAAGGGTCAAGCAATCTCTTCACAGATCATCTGCAAATGGATAACATCCTGTATCAAGACTGCATATGAGATAGCTTTGGCTACAGCCCCTCCATGGGTGTGAGCTCATTCAACAAGAGCACAAGCAACATCAATAGCATTCATCAGTGGCATTTCCATATTGGACATTTGCAGGGCTACTACATCGTCATCCATCTATACATTTATGAAGCATTATGCCATTACTACATTTACCAGAGCAGATGCAAGTCTTGAAAGGGCAGTCCTGCAATCCTTATTTAGATAGACTCTGAGCCCCGCCTCCTGAGAGAGATACTGCTTTTGAGTCACATGACTACATCTACTTGGAAAAGAAATGGTTGGTTGTTCAAGATGTGATGTAGACATATATTCCATACCCACCCTCTGTCCCCTCTGCATCAGAGTCTGATCTCATGGGCATTTAGTGTGCAGGAATTGAGGGGGGTCAGGGCAATGCCACCTCATATAGCCAAGGGAGGGGCTATGGCCACGAGGTTCAAGCGCTGCCCCTCTACAGGTACTACTAAGCAAAATTCTCCAGCTCCAGTGCACTGGGTGTGCACACATCTAAGTGGAATACATGTCTGCATCACATCTTGGACAACCACAAGCACATTTAAGTAACCATTTGTTGTTTATCAATAATAGCATGTTAGATACTCTCAGCAGCAAATAAAATCTGAATGATCCAGAACTCCCTTTTGTCAATTCAATACCACTACATTAGTTAATAAAATAAGCAAAACTGTGGTCATGTCAGCCATATCTGCTCTAGTACATAAGAACAGCCATACTGGGTCAGACCAATGGCCATCTAGCCCAGTATCCTGTCTTCTGACAGTGGCCAATGCCAGATGCTTCAGAAAGAATGAACAGAAAATGGCAATTATTGAGTAAGCCATCCCCTATTGTCCAGTCCCAGCATCTGGCAATCAGTGGCTTAGGGACACCCAGAGCATGCAGTTGCATCCATGACCATCTTGGCTAATAGCCAGTGATGGACCTATCCTCCATGAATTTATCTAATTCTTTTTGAATGCTTGTTAGCTTTCACAACATCCCCTGGCAGAGTTCCACAGATTGACAATGTCTATTCATTTCATTGGATGACTGGTTCTTGTATTATGTGAAGGGGTAAATAACATTTCCTTGTTCACTTTTTCCACACCACTTATGATTTTATAGACCTCTATCATATCCCCCTTTAGTCATCTCTTTTCCAAGCCAAACAATCCCAGTCTTTTTAATCTCGCCTCATGTAGAAGGTGTTCCATACCCTTAATTATTTGTGTTATCCTTCTCTGTACCTTTTCCAATTCTAATCTATCTTTTTTGAGATGGGGCAATGAGAACTGCATGCAGTATTCAAGGTGTGGGCATACGATGGATTTATATATTATCATTATGATATTTACTGTCTTCTTATCCATCCCTTTCCTAATGGTTCCTAACATTCTCTTAGCTTTTATGACTGTCACTGTACATTGAGCAGATGTTTTCAAATAACTATACACAATGACTCCAAGATCACTTTCTGGAGTTGTAACAGTTAATTTATGCCCCATTATTTTGTATGTATAGACTGGATTCTGTTTTCCAATGCGCATTACTTTGCATTTATCAATATTCAATTTCATCTGCTGGAGTGTTCCTGACAGATGCAGTTCCCAGCATGTCCTGAAGGAAGAAGATGGCAGTGCACAGGAAACTCCATGCAATCCCAGGAAGGACCCAGCAACAGGCTGTTTCTCCCTCTGGATCTTTGGGCTCTTGGGAGTATGGGGTGTGAGTGTCTGGGCCATGGGGAGCAGCAGCTGGGCTCTGGGGAAGAGGGGATGTGAGTATCTGGGTTGGGGGGGCAGTGGCTGGGCTCTGGGGAGGGGGCAAGGGTGTGAGTGTCTGGGCTGATGGGGAGGGGCAGAGAAACAGGAACTGGGATGTCATAGGGGTTTCTTTAACCCTCTACTCCTGGGGGAATTTTTCTGTGTGTCTGTATTGTTACAGACATACTTGATGACAAGTATTTTGAAATAAATGACCAAAATAATTGAAACTAGCATGATTATATAGTGGTATTTTAACAAATAGAATGTTCAGAATTTTGCATAATTTTAAAATATCATGTGCAGAATTTTTAATTGTTTGGCACAAAAGAGTAAGATCCTTGGAGGACACTGCTATTTACCTCTCTCCATTCTGAAAACTGATCATTTATTCCTACCCTTTATTTCCAGTCCTTTAACCAGTCACCGATCCATCAGAGAACCTTCCCTCTTATACCATGACTGCTTACTTTAATCATAGAATCTCAGGGTTGGAAGGGACCTCAGGAGGTCATCTAGTCCAACCCCCTGCTCAAAGCAGGACCAAACCCAACTAAATCATCCCAGCCAGGGCTTTGTCAAGCCTGGCCTTAAAAACCTCTAAGGAAGGAGATTCCACTACCTCCCTAGGTAACCCATTCCAGTTCTTCACCACCTTACTAGTGAAAAAGTTTTTCCTAATATCCAACCTAAACCTCCCCCTCTGCAACTTGAGACCATTACTCCTTGTTCTGTCATCTTCTACCACTGAGAACAGTGTAGCTCCATCCTCTTTGGAACCCCCTTTCAGGTAGTTGAAAGCAGCTATCAAATCCCCCCTCATTCTTCTCTTCTGCAGACTAAACAATCCCAGTTCCCTCAGCCTCTCCTCATAAGTCATGTGCTCCAGCCCCCTAATCATTTTTGTTGCCCTCCGCTGGACTCTCTCCAATTTATCCACATCCTTCTTGTAGTGTGGGGCCCAAAACTGGACACAGTACTCCAAATGAGGCCTCACCAGTGCTGAGTAGAGGGGAATGATCACATCCCTTGATCTGCTGGAAATGCCCCTACTTATACAACCCAAAATGCCATTAGCCTTCTTGGCAACAAGGGCACACTGTTGACTCATGTTCAGCTTTTCGTCCACCGTAATCCCTAGGTCCTTTTCTGCAGAACTGCTGCCCAGCCATTCGGTCCCTAGTCTGTAGCAGTGCATGGGATTCTTCCGTCCTAAGTGCAGGACTCTGCACTTGTCCTTGTTGAACCTCATCATATTTCTTTTGGCCCAATCCTCTAATTTGTCTAGGTCCCTCTGTATCCTAGCCCTACCCTCCAGCATATCAACCACTCCTCCCAGTTTAGTGTCATCTGCAACCATTTGCTGAGGGATCTTCTCAAAAACTTTCTGAAAGTCTATGTACACTCTATCCACTGGATCATGCTTGTCCACATGTTTGCTGACACACTCTAAGAATTTTAATAGTTTGCTGAGCCATGATGTCCCTTGACAAAAGCCATATTGTCTCTTCCCCAACAAAACCTGTTTATCTATGTGTCTGATAATTCTGTCAGATTGATAATTCTGTCCTTTACTATACTTTCAACCAATTTGCCTGGTACAGAAATTAGACTTACTGCCTTATAATTGTCAGGATCACCGCTGGATTTTTAAAAATTGGCATAACAGTAGCTATCCTCCAGTCATCTGGTAGGTTACATACCACAGTTAGTAGTTCTCCAATTTCATATTTGAGTTCCTTTAGAACTCTTAGGTGAATACCATCTGGTCTAGGTGACTTACTACTGTTTAATTTATCAATTTGTTATAACTGGTCCTCAGATTTGTCACCTAAAAATAATGTCTCAGGTGTGGAATCTCTCACATCCTCTGCAGTTAAGACAGATGCAGAGAAGTCTGTGATGGCCTTGTCTTCCTTGAATTGTCCAGTAGTCCAGTGGCCCCACCACAGGCACCAACTTTTCCCAGCACCGATGGGTGCTCATGCCCCCTCCACCCTGACTCCACCCCTTAACAGCAGGATACCAAGGGAGGAAAAATAACTTTTGAAGTGGTAAGAGAATGGCCTATTACAGACAGTTGACAAGAAGGTGTGAGTAACAGTAGGGAGAAATTAGTATTGGGGAAATTAAGTTTAGGTTTTGTAATGACCCAACCACTCCCAGTCTTTATTAAGGCCTAATCTAATGGTATCCAGTTTGCAAATTAATTCCAGTTCTGCAGCTTCATGTTGGAATCTGTTTTTTAAGTTTTTTTCTTGAAGAATTGCCACTTCTATTGAGTGACCAGAGAGATTGAAGTGTTCTCCTACCAGTTTTTTAATGTTATGATTCCTGATGTCAGATTTGTGTTCATGTATTCTTTTGCATAGAGACTGTCTGGTTGGGCCAATGTACATGACAGAGGGGATATATGCCAGCAATGCCCATTGGTAGACTGACCTCCCATTCTTTCATGTATTTATACCTGCTTCTGTATTTTTCACTCCATGCATCTGATGAAGTGGGTTCTAGCCCACAAAAGCTTATGCCCAAATAAATTTGTTAGTCTCTTAAGGTGCCACAAGGATTCCTCATTGTTTTTGCTAATACAGACTAACACGGCTACCACTCTAAAAGTATACGATGGTAACTGTAGACCCAAAAATAGAAAGGCCCATACTTTGAGAGATTGCTGGTTCAAAGATTTAGATGTGACAAAACTCACTGGGAAATGGTAGTAGTAATAATTTAGAGAGGTTTCTGACTTATTTGATTTACTTGCAAGTTGTGAGCATTGCGGAATAAATGAGTCCTTAGGACTAGAATGAGGAAAGGGTGGTAACTAGGCAAATAGGGATGAGGAGGGCATTCCATGTGTAGAAAAAAAAATGTAAGTGAACAATACACTTGTAGGGTGTGGAGACTGACATTGTTGGTGCAGTATTGATCTAAGATAGAAGGTTTGAGATATGAGCCAGGGTTGAGTGTTGCAGGGCCTTGAAGGTGAAAATAATGTTAAGCCTGATGCAGTGGGCAATGGGAAACCAGTGGATGGATTCAAAGAGGTGACTAACTTGTTAGATTGAAGGACAAGGAATTATCAGGCATATTTTGGATTACTTTGAGGGAGGTGAAGCAACTGTTGGTGAGGTTGAAGAAGAGAATGCTGCAGTAATCATCTATACACATTCAGAAAGATACAGAAATGCACGCTTACTTTTGGTACCCTCCTGTGTATATGTAGAGACCTTGCTGATCAAGTGTCAGCCACGGGGTAGTAGCTCAGCAAATCAGTACTACTGAATGGAAGCTGCTTCCTTGTACTCCTGAATCTCAGCTACCACTGTCAAAGAATCAGAGGGGTAGCCGTGTTAGTCTGGTTCTGTAGAGGCAGCAAAGAATCCTGTGGCACCTTATAGACTAACAGACGTTTTGCAACATGAGCTTTTGTGGGTGAATACCCACTTCTTGCATCCGAAGAAGTGGGTATTCACCCACGAAAGCTCATGCTGCAAAACATGTTGGTCTATAAGGTGCCACAGGATTCTTTGCTGCTTCTACTGTAAAAGAAATTGTCTCCAGCGCTTCTGGTTGCAAGAAACCCACAGCCACCACCAAACGTGAGCTGAGGATACGTGATGCAGCGATTTGCGCCTCAGTCGGCAGCTCGGAGCGGCCCCGTTCCTCGCTCTAGGGCTGTTGACTCTGCAACTGAATGGCAATGTAAACGCCAGCGCTGTCATCCGGTCAGTGCAGATCGGAGCGCAGCACAGGGCCCTGGGGAAGCTACTGTGAAAACAGGCGTCGTGAACGACTCACTCGTGGGAAGAGTGAGACCTTGTCCCTGCTTCCCTCTGCCTCCGACTCCGCTCCAGCGCGCGGTCCCTACCCCGGCGGAGTCCCTCCCTCCACGGCTGCAGGCTGGGCCGACGCTACCGCATCTGCACAAGACGCAGTCGGGGAGATGAACGCTCCGCGCGCCCCGGGCTGGTGGGGGCTGGGCGGAGGCGCCAGCCGAGGCGGCGGAGAGCGGCCAAGGGCAGGGGAGCCAAAGGCGGCGCGGGGCGGACGGAGGGGTCCACAGACACTTATCAAGCGCGTGGGCGGGCTGTCGGAGGCCCAGCTCTCTATGGCTGCTCCCAGCGGCTTGTCTGGCCCGCGGTTCCAGCTGCCTCACTAGCCTGGGAGGACCCAATACTCGCGCCGGCCCTGTGGCGGGAGAGGAAACGAGCTTCTCTCCTCGGAGTCGAGAAGCGACGGCCGCATCCGAGAGCCCGGCCCCGCCCGGCCCGGAACAGCCTCACCTACCGCCGGCGACGTCCTTCCACCCGGAGCTCATTTACATGGACACAGGCGAAGTGCCCCCTCGGCGCCTAATTGGTTCCCAGGTGTGTAGGCTACGCCCCGCCCCGTGGACACGCCCCCACAGGTTAGACCCGTCTCTCAAAGCCGCTGCCGCGCGCCTTCCTTAGGGCGGCCAGTTGCTGCCGCAGGTGATGCGATTTAGACCCGGGGACTCCGAAAGGCACCTGCCCTGGGCTGCATGGGGCTGGCGTGGTGGTTGCCTAGCCCCGCATGCAGACAGGGTCCCTGAGCTGGGTGTTTGGATGCAGTGGCATCATATATTGCTATTGCTCACGTCTGCTTTCCATTAGCAATTGCCTCATCTCTCAACCACCTCATGACTTTGAATAGTCCAAACCAAATTATATATGGTGCTTCAGCTGGGCTAACTGCCCAAAGCTGAGTGAAATTGGGGGGGAGATCATATAGCAAATTTGATGAAAATTGGGAGTAGGTTAAATAGAGTTTATTGGGGTGCTGGAACAATTGTTATAGGGTGGGGGTGCTGGTGGAAACTATGTATTTGGTGTTTGTTATTACTACTTCAAGCCAGGGGATGCAGCCAGCACCCTTAGTTCCAGCACCACTGAGATTGTCAAAAAGCCACAATTCCAAATCAGGCCAACTTTGGTTAAAAGCCCATAGTGGTTAAAAAGCAACACAAAAGTGTAACCCTCACACCTCCTGGGTGTGGTGTTCTGTCCCATGCATCTGGCATGCATCCGACGAAGTGGGTATTCACCCACGAAAGCTCATGCTCCAAAACGTCTGTTAGTCTATAAGGTGCCACAGGACTCTTTGCTGCTGTCCCATCTAGTGGCACCAAGACCACTTAGAGAGAGAAAAATGCTCCAGAGACCCCAGGTTTGATCCTGCCCCCCCTTCCCCCGATGATTGGGGTCTGTCGGGGCTTGTCTGGGATTTCAACTGGGCAGGCTTTGAAGTTCAGGACATGCCTCCTCAGCTAGGGGAAGACCACAGACTCTAGTGAGGTACAAAGGCACCCGGGCAGGTTTATTGTCAAACGAAGCACAGTAGTTTCCTTTAGACTCTACAGGACATACTACGAATATGTGCCCCCTGGCAATGGACACAGCTTAGTCAGTGGCAGGACACTCCACTGCCTCCTAGGCTGGACGATGTGCACTTCCAGACCTATTCTTATACAGATGCAGAACAAATTACTCATTCCTCCTGATGTATTGAGGTGCAGCCCCTTTACTCATTAGAGTGCTGTCTTTAAGATGCACCTGCCTGTTCCTTGTTATCTCTGTGGAGTGTTCTGATGCCATCTTGGCACAAGTTCCTCTTATTAGCACTTATGTGTGGATGCACCTGCTTCTAGCAACCCTCTTCTTGCCAACTTCTGTGAGTGGGGCCTGCCTCTGGCTCACAGCCCAGCTTTTGCTCAGCAATGCCTGGAAGTACTTTGGTTCAGGCTTCAGGCCTCAGACTGGGCCTCTGACACAAGAGTTTATGTTTCAGGGCTTCATCTTACTACAGGTGTGACGTTCCCCTCTGGTTTTGTCTGGACCGATGATCTGCTAGGTCACTCCAATCCTTGACTCGTGGAGCCAGCCTTACCCTGCACTGCTGTGAGAACCCCCACTCCTGGGCTGTTCATGCACAGCCTTCGGCATGTAAGCTGCTCCCAGCTACTTGCAACCGAATGACACTAGCCAATATCTCTGGTCCCCGACACAACCCTAGGAACCTCCGTCTTGCAGTGTCCAGTTATACCTGCTGGACGCTGCAAGCTTCTATAAGTTCGTTAAAGAAATTGATATGTATCAGGCTTGTTATCCCAAGGGGAGTCTCTGATGCACTTCAAACCAAACACACTGCTTCAGGTAGAATAAACAAACAGATTTATTAACTATAAAGATAGATTTTAAGTGCTTATAAGTCAAAACAGAACAAGTCAGATTTGGTCAAATGAAATAAAAGCAAAATGCATTCTAAGCTGATCTTAATACTTGCAATGTCCTTACAAACTTAGATGTGTCTCACCACAGGAAAAACAACAAGGAGTACTTGTGGCACCTTAGAGACTAATACATTTATTTGGCCATAAGCTTTCGTGGGGTAAAACCCACTTCATCAGATGCATGGAGTAGCAGTGAATTTATATGCTACTATTGTGAGAGTGGAGTTGTGACCTGGCTCCTGGGGTATATACATATATCAAGGGAGGAAAAGTCAGTTTTGTAGTGCTAATGAGGCCAATGTAATCAAGGTGACCCATTTCAAACAGTTGACAAGAAGGTGTGAGTATCAGCACCTGGAAATTAGTTTTTGTAGTGACCCATCCACTCCCAGTCTTTATTCAGGCCCAATTTGATGGTGTCCAGTTTGCCAATTAATTCCAGTTCTGCAGTTTCTCGTTGGAGTCTGTTTTTGAAGTTTTTTTCTTGAAGAATTGCCACTTTTAAGTCTGTTATTGAGTGTCCAGGGAGACTGAAGTGTTCTCCTACTGGTTTTTGAATGTTGTAATTCTTGAAGTCTGATTTGTGTCCATTTATATTTTGTGTAGAGACTGTCCGGTTTGGCCAATGTACATGGCAGAGAGGCATTGCTGGCACATGATGGCATAGATCCCATTGGCAGATGTGCAGGTGAACAAGCCCCTGATGGTTTGCCTGATGTGGTTATGTCCTATGATGGTGTCCCTTGACTAGATATGCAGACAGAGTTGGCAATGGGGTTTGTTGCAGGGATTGGTTCCTGGGTTAGTGTTTTTGTTATGTGGTGTGTAGTTGCTGGTGAATATTTGCTTGAGGTTGGGTGGCTGTCGGTACGCGAGGACAGGCTTACCACCACAGGCTGACTGCTCTTCAACCAGGCTCTCCCCTTTGATCGGTGCTTCAGGAGCTTGGTGGTGGTGGTGGTGTCTGTAGATGTAGGTGGAAGAGAGAGAGCCAACATGGCAAGTGTCAATCCCTTTTATCATGTCCTTTCTTCCCTCTTGGCTTTGCCCCCCCTTCAGAGTCAGGTGAGCATTACTGAGTCTCTCCAAGCAAGGTTGAGCAATTCCTGTGGTGTGACCTCATGCAGATGAGTTACTGCATTGTAGCTCCCTTGCTGGACAATGGCTGTTGATGGGTTGATTGACACCCCACCCAGGTGTTGGTTACTTTCCTTGCTGTTGCTTCTGGGGAGCTAATATCTGGCTGATTCCTCAACTTACAGTATGTTTTAATGACAACCATACTACACAATTCTCAAAACGTCATATGCGTTAATGATATACATATATGGATAAATGACTTTCAGCAGATCATAACCTTTCTTCTGATACCTTACAAGGCATGCTTTATACATCAGATCATGATTAGATGAAAATGAGGAATACATGGGGTTACAGCATGCTCGCCCAAGGTATAGAACAGTGGTTCCCAAACTTTTTGGCATCACATCCCCTTTTTAATTTTTGAGAAACTGTCACGCCCCCCACCTCTCCTTTACCATCATCTAAACCCCACTGAACCTTGTCCCCTGACTGCGCCTTCTCAGGACCCCCGCCCCTGACCGCCCCCTCTTGAGACCCCACCCCCTATCCTGCCCCCCCTACTTCTTGTCTCCTGACTGCTCCGACCCTTATCCCCCACACCCTGACAGGCTCCCCGGGACTCCCACGCCTATCCAACCCCCCCTACTCCCTGTCTCCTGACTGCCCTCTGAGAACCTCTGCCCCATCCAACCTTTCCCTGTCCCCTGACTGTCCCCCGGGACCTCCTGCCCTTTATTCCCCCCCGCTCCCCATCGCCTTACCAGGCCGCTCAGAGCAGCAGGACTGGCTTATTGGAAAGCCTGGGAGGTGGGCGGGCACAAGCACCATCATCTCATCCACGCATTGAGACTCAGGAGTTCTCCCTGTCTAACTGGCCCTGCGCTTGGAACTGGAAGCATTTCAGAAAATGCTACCGTGGAGGTCCTGGATTTCAGTCTCTTACCCAGCAGCCTAAATTTTACCTCCAGGACTTAGAAGATGCTAGAGCTAAAAGCTACAGAAATACTATAAAAGCGAACATAGAATTTACTTAAAACTAACAATTAAGAACTAACAATGATGAACTAACAATGCACAAGCTGCACTTGTATTGTCCCCCCCTTAATCTACTCAACTTTCACCGGCATTATTTTTGCACATAATTTAGGTGAAACATTAGACTTTAACTCAGACAGAGTAAAGTCTTTTCATTCTAAAATCTCAATTTGGGGGCAGGGGGTGTCACTTTTTATATAGGGGCCTTTCTGTTCTTGGGGTAATGACTTCTGATCACACTGAGATGTCTTTAATTTGTGGCTAATCCAAACATGCATATATACTGTTTGAGCGCTTTTGTCTGTGGATTCAAGGTATTTTACACATATATTAGGAGGCCCAAATGGGTCTTAGAGCTGTACTTTGCTGTTGTGTAGGCAAGGTCTAAGAGTATCAAAGTGTCACTGTACCTTAAGAAATATAAACTGTTGTTGGAAACATACAAACTGTAAGTCATTTACATTTTTGTACTTTTCATTGTCTGTTTCTTTATGAAAATTGATAAACATTTAATCTAATCTATCTATACTGAAAGAAATAAATGCTGTCCATTCATTCCTGTTGGGCTGTCCCTATACTCATATTGTACATGTATTAATTTTATTAGGAAAGAATCTATTTTCACAGCTGAGCCGAGGCAGCTCCAGGCCCCAGTACGCCAAGCGTGTGCTTGGGGTGGCAAGCCGTGGGGGGCACCCTGCCGGTCGCCGCGAGGGTGGCAGGCAGGCTGCCTTCGGCGGCTTGCCTGCGGAGGGTCCGCTGGTCCTGCGGCTTTGGAGGACCTCCCGCAGGCAAGCTGCCAAAGGCAGCCTGCCTGCTATGCTTGGGGCGGCAAAATTCCTAGAGCCACCCCTGAGCTGAGCACAGTAGGCAAGTCTGTAAAAATGCAGATACACTCTTTGAGCATGAAAATTGAGTAAAATGAGCTTGCAAATGGCTACTGGAGGCCTACAGTTACTTCATGTTTTTAAGGAAAAAGGTGTGATAGGTATATCCATATTTTTGTGTGTACATCCTGCGTGCCCAGCTGTGAGAATGTGTCTATAAAGGCCAAATGCCACACTTGGCTGTGCAAGGTTGTCACCTATTCAAGGCCAATATTAGCCATAAACCTGTACATCAGAGGGGAGACTTTATCCCTAATTAGTTTTAATTCATACTTCCATCTACCTTTGCTTTATAGTTTTAGGAATGATTGACAATGTTTTGCTCTCTTTGATGGGCAAGACTTGTTCTTGTAATAAACCTTTTGTCCATTTCAGGGTCAAAGTTACTGATCCCATGGCAACTGATGTTTCTAATAGTCCAAGTCTGTGACTTTGCCCAAACGTCATTCAGTTCTGGCAAGTGGAGTGAACTTAGGATGTCAGCCAAGACCTTTTGGGGGATTCTTGCTCTGCTCCGAATTTTCTGGTGTCTTCTTCCTCAGACAGGTTACCTTCATCCTGATGAATTCTTCCAATCATCTGAGGTCATGGCAGGTAAATTTTCCTGCATTTGTGCATGGTTATTTTTAGAAACCCAGTTTATATTAATTCTCTACATTCTAGAGGTTTAAGCAGGAAACATTACATTATATACATTAGCAGGTGTAAAAAGGCAGCATTGTTGAGCAGTTGGCTGTCCCACTGACAGGCAGTGTGACTCTGAGCAGGTAACTGAACCTCTCTGCTTCAGTTTTCCCATCTGTAACATTAGAATAATATAGTACTTGCTACCTCACCAGAACAATATACTCTGGGGTTAAAATCATTAATGTTTATAAAGTATGTAATTGTACAGCTGGATTCTGATTGGATTATTGTGCTATTCTGATTATGTGAGAATATACACAAACACAACAGTCCACAGATGGCCCTCTGTACTGGTCTTCAATCTATAAACAGCAAATCTGCCTATTGCTCCTAAGATCTCCAAAAGTGGAGTACAGGATATGGTCCAAGACGTGAACTGCTTGATAATAGTGACCATAATGTAATTTAATTTAACATCCTTGTGGGGGGCAAAATGTCAAAGAAGCCCACCACTGTAGCATTTAACTTCAAAAATGGGAACTACATAAAAATGAGGAAGCTATTTAAACAGAAATCAAAAGGAATTGTCACAAGAATGAAATTCCAGGAAGCTGCATGGAAACTCTTTAAAAACAACATAAGAAGGGCTCAAATTAAATGTATACTCCAAATTTAAAAAAAGGAGGACCAAAAGAAAATGCTTCCACGGCCAAACAACAGAATAAAAGAGGCAGTTAGAGGCAAAAGGGCATCACTTAAAATTTGAAAGTCAAATCCTACTGAGGAAAATAGAAAGGACCACAAACTCTGGCAAGTCAAGTGTAAAAGTATAATTATGCAAGCCAAAAAAGAATCTGAAGAGCAATTAGCAAAAGACACATAAACTAACAGACAAAAAAAATAAAAATTAAATACATCACAAGCAGGAAACCTGCCAAACAATCAGTGGGACCACTGGACAATCATAAGAACATAAGAACGGCCGTACCGGTTCAGACCAAAGGTCCATCTAGCCCAGTATCCTGTCTACCGACAGTGGCCAATGCCAGGTGCCCCAGA
Organism: Mauremys mutica; assembly: GCF_020497125.1. NCBI lineage: Eukaryota > Metazoa > Chordata > Testudines > Geoemydidae > Mauremys > Mauremys mutica. The sequence goes on along the minus strand of NW_025423334.1, from coordinate 37,146 downwards.
GGGAGTGGACCTAACAGGCAATGATCAAGTGATCTCTCTCCTGCCATCCATCTCCATCCTCTGACAAACAGAGGCTAGGGACACCATTCCTTACCCATCCTGGCTAATAGCCATTAATGGATTTAACCACCATGAATTTATCCAGTTCTCTTTTAAACGCTGTTATAGTCCTAGCCTTCACAACCTCCTCAGGTAAGGAGTTCCACAAGTTGACTGTGCGCTGCATGAAGAAGAGCACTCAAGGAAGATATAGCCATTGCAGAGAAGCTAAATGAATTATTTGCATTTGTCTCTCCATTGCAGAGGGTTTGGGAGAGATTCCCACACCTGAGCCATTCTTTTTAGGTGAAAGATATGAGGAACTGTCCCAGATTGAGGTGTTAGAGGAGGTTTTGGAACAAATGGATAAATTAAACATTAATAAGTCACCAGGACCAAATGGTATTCATCTAAGAGTTCTGAATGAACTCACATATGTGATTGCAGAGCTACTAACTGTGGTATATAAACCAATTGCTTAAATCAACTTCTGTACCAGATGATTGGAGGATAGCCAATGTGATGCCAATTTTTAAAAAAGGCCCCAAAGGCGATCCTGACTATTACAGACTGGTTAACCTAACTTCAGTATCAGGCAAATTGATTGAAACTATAGTGAAGAACAGAATTATCAGATGCATAGACGAACAAGGTTTGTTGGGAAAGAGTGAGTATGGCTTATGTAAGGGAAATCGTGCCTCACCAATCTATTAGAATTCTTTGAGGGGTTCAACAAACACATGGAAAGGGGTGATGCAGTAGTGTAGTGTCTGCCCCACTCCTGGGTAAAAGGGATTAAAAGCAGTGAGAGCAGCTGAATGAGTAGCTGACCACAGGTGTGGCCAGCTCAATCAGGGCCCAGCTGGCCCTGATAAGAGGGCTGTGGGCCAGGAGCTGTAGGAGTCTCACTCTAACCCTGGAGTGGGAAGGGCTAGCTGCCTGGGAGCAAGGTACTTGAAGCAGAGCAGAGCAGGGCAGGGCAGGGCAAAGCAAAGGCAGCTTGTTGAAGGCCTATGAAGGTACTGGGGCTACAGAGGTGCAGCCTGGGAATAGGCAGAGGCAGCAGGTCCTAACCCCTTGCCAATGATGTGTGGCCATTACAGACTGCAGTCTGCCCCTGTGAGCGGGGGCTAGATGATGACTGGCAGTAGCCTCTGAGGCAAGATGAGTTTAGAGGGTTGGAGGTTCCCCTGGGAGGGGAGACCCAGAGTGTGGGAGTACTGCAGTGGGCAGAACCCTGAAGAAAAGGGCACTGGGGTCCAGGAGGGACATGGGGGCCAGTGGCAGGTGAGACACACGCCAGTAGGAGGTGCTCTGTATGCTGGAGAGCTAATTCACAGATGACCAGCAGGAGGCGCCATGCCAGTGAGTCTTCACTTCGCTACAAGTAGATATAGTGTACTTGGACATTCAGAAAGCCTTTTACAAGATCCTTCACCAAATGCTATTAAGCAAAGTAAGCAGTCGTGGGAAAAGAGGGAAAGTCATCTCATGGATCAGTAACTGGTTAAAAGACAGGAAACAAAGCATAGGAATAAATGGTCAGTTTTTAGAATGGAGAGTGGTGAATAGCAGTATCCTCCAGTGATCTGTACTGTTCAACATATTTATAAATGATCTGGATAAAGGAGTAAATAGTGAGGTGGCAAAGATTGCAGATGATACAGTATAGTTAAGTCTAAAGCAGACTGCAAAGAGTAACAATGGGGATCTCACAAAACTGGGTGTATGGGTAACAAAATGGCAAATGAAATTCAAAGTTGATAAATGCAAAGTAATGCACACTGGAAAATATAATCCCAACTCTAAATACAAAATTATGTGATCTAAATTAGCAGTTACCACTTAAGAAAGAGATGTTGAAGTAATTGCGGATAGTTCTCTGAAAACTTCTGCTTAATGTGGAGCGAAAGTCTAAAAAGCTAACAGAATGTTAGGAACCATTAGGAAAGGGATGGATAATAAGATAGAAAAGATCACAGTGCCACCATATAAATCCATTTTATGCCCACACCTTTAATACAGTGTGCTGTTCTGGTTCCCCCCCGCCCCCCATATCAAAAAAGATATATTGGAAATGGATAAGGTGAAGAGAAGGGCAACAAAAATGATTAGGTGTATGGAATAGCTTGCCAGAGAGATTAAAAAGACTGTGAATATTCAGCTGGGAAATGAGAAGACTAAGGGGGGGAAGGGGTGTGGTAGAAGTCCATAGAATTGTGAATGGTCTAGAGCAGGGGTAGGCAATCTATGGCACGCGTGCTGAAGGCAGCACGCGAGCTGATTTTCAGTGGCACTCATGCTGCCCGGGTCCTGGCCACCGGTCCGGGGAGCTCTGCATTTTAATTTAATTTTAAATGAAGATTCTTAAACATTTTAAAAACCTTATTTACTTTACATACAACAATAGTTTAGTTATATATTATAGACCTATAGAAAGAGACCTTCTAAAAACATTAAAATATATTCCTGGCACGCGAAACCTTAAATTACAGTGAATAAATGAAGACTCGGCACACCACTTCTGAAAGGTTACCGACCCCTGGTCTAGAGAAAGTGAATAAGGAAGTGTTATTTACCCCTTCACATGACACAAGAACCTAATAAAATTAATAGGCAGGACATGTAAAACAAACAAAAGGAAGTAATTCTTCACACAATGCACAGCTATTGGGCTTGATGCAACAAATATTGAGTGAAATTCTATATACTTTGTTAAGAAAGTAGTCAGATTAGGTGATCACAGTGGTCCCTTCTGGCCTTAAAAATCTCTGAATTCTTCAGGCTCTCTGTATGCAGAACACCTATTGAAGCTAATGGATATTCTGCATGTTGGGTGACTGTAGCATTGGAACCTAATTCTATTTTCTAGGAATTGTAATTGATGAATAAATCTATGTCTAGTATATTTATATAAAATGGGCAGGTTGTTTGAAAATATGTTGAGAACTGAACTTTCCATTTGAACATTTTAAAATTAATAATACTTAGCCTTCATATAATATTTTTCATCTACAAAAAGCACTATACAAGTACCAACAAATCCTCACAACCCCCATGTAAGGTGGGTTCTGTATGTATTATAATTAAGGATATGATTTTTTCATGGAGGTCATGGATTCTGTGACTTTAACAGACCTCTGTGAGTTCTTCAGCTTCTGCTCTGGCTGCAGGAGCAGCCCCCACCACAGGAACAGCAGCTGGGGATGGAACAGTGGCAGCCCTTAAGGCTGGAGCAGCGGCAGAGAGCTGGAGAGCCCCCAGGGCCAGAGCAGTAGCCAGAACTGGAGCAGCCCGAGCAGTCAGGGCTGGGTCAGTCCCCAGGGCTGGAGCAGCGTCTGGAGCTAGAGCAGACCCCATGGCCGGAGCAGGCCTTAAGCCTGAAGCGGCCCCTACAACCGGAGCAGCTGCCAGGGCTGGAGCAGGTCAGATGGTAGAAGTTTTTATTTTGGGAACAGGAAGATCTGATTTCTCTTTCTGTTCTCACCATGAAGTTCTAAATAGCCATGGTGGACAACATAATAACTACTCTGAAGTCCTAGATGGTTATAGTTTTGTTACAGTATTATTGTCCACTTAACTATGCTGCTTCTCACAGCAAACTGTATTTTTAATGCATGTATACTGGTCAATTTACCAAAATGTGTCATCTGCTTTTCTTCTCCCTCCGCAGGAGATATTTTAGACCTACAAGTCTATTATCCCTGGGAATTCCTTTCCAGTTCTCCTTGTAGAACAGTTGTGTTCCCATTAATTACATCTGGCATTACCTACTGGATGATCAAGTCTTTGCAACAGCTGGGCATGTGGTCAAATGTCATCAACAGCTATACCCTTCTTGTGTCACCTCGCCTTCTCCTCACCACCTTTTCTTTCATACTTGACTATAGCGTGTATCGGCTAGCTCCTTTCTGGGGTGCAGATCGGTGGAACGCCCTGGTTCTGCTTGCTGGGTCCTATGTCACACTAGTATTTTACACAAGAACATTTACTAACACACTTGAAGGACTTCTGTTTGCCCTGCTGATGGTACTAGTATCTCCAAAAGCCGTTGGTTATGGAACAGACATCAGCCAGGCGAAACCTACCAGTAGCAGTCTCATAGGGATTATAACAGTTGCTGGGTTTTTCAACAGGCCAACTTTTCTGGCATTTGCTTTAATGCCATTGCTTTACTGGGCAGTTTTAAATGCCACTTCTCAGCACAGTATTAAAACTATTGCAAAGCACCTCTTGAAGCTTGTTTCAAGCACAGCTTTCACTGCCATCATCTTCACAGCAGCTGACACGTTATATTTTACCTCCATTGGATCAGAGATTAGCCTATACAGCATTAAAAAGAATGGCCTGTTAAGCACCATAGCTCAAATAAATCAGAATGTAATAGTGACCCCTTTTAATTTTCTCCGCTATAATCTTAATCCCCATAATCTTGCACAGCATGGGATTCACCCAAGATTTACTCATTTTGCAGTCAATGGGATAATGCTCTTTGGGATCCTGCACATTCTGGCCATCAGTGTTGGTTTAAAAATGCTGAAATTAAACATCCATCTATTATCATGGATCAGACTACATAATCATAGACCACCTACAATGTTGGTGCTTGCCAAGGGCAAGCCAACATTATTATTATTCTATTTTGTTCCTTTGGCATTCCTTTCCCTATTCAACCACCAAGAACCTCGATTCCTCATTCCTCTTATTTTACCACTAGTCCTATTGATCACACCGCAGAATAGAACCCTGAAGTGGAAACCCATCATTATTATTTTCAATGTTCTTGGTGCCCTTTTGTTTGGGTGCTTACACCAGGGAGGGCTGATCCCATGCCTGTCTCATTTAGAACAGCTCATACATTCTACAGAGTCCCTGAACCATCCAGCACACTATATTCTACTCTTTGCTCACACCTATATGCCTCCCAGGTTTCTGCTCAGTATCAATAAGAGAGACCCATTAGTAGAAATAATTGATATGGCTGGAACTGAAGAAAACACCCTCTGCCAAACACTGGGACAATTAGCAAACAACATTGCCTGTGGGACTAGAGAGACTGATAAAGAAAGAACTTGTCATTTTTTTGTTATAACCCCTGGTACAGTCAGAACAACAATACAAAAATGTGGGGTTTTGTTCAAGAATGAGACGTTAATATTTCCACACTTGACAATGGAAGATCCACCACAAATATCCTTTCTATTCAGTGAAAAATGGAGAAGTCAGTTAGGACTATACATCCTTCAGATAGACAGAAATGAACAGAGCATTTAGTTATTAGAGGATTTATGTTTCACTTTTTAATTTTATTTAGTTCTGGTGAAAGTTGCTGGATCAACAGTCCTGGAGATTGATGTTCTCTCCATTTATTCACAGACACGAGTACAGCACAAGCAGTGGGAGTGAAAACTTCCCCATATTGTCCCCCCAACTATTACCCTCACCAGTGTTCCTCAGCCCTGGTCTGGATGGATGCTATCTAAGTGTGAGGTCGTTCAATCTCCAGCATTGTTTTTACACCAGGATAATTTTCCTGCTGGGAGAGGACTAAATCAGAGACAAAAGTCTGAAGTTCTCTGCACAAAACTTTCCAGATGGTTTTGGGTCACTTCTTCTCGTGTCAGGTATAATGTTTTGGTTTTTGATTTCTTTTATTATATTTCTTTGGATTATACTTTTTATTTATATGCATTAATGCTACAGCTAAGCATTCAGGGCCTCCTCCCAGTAGTTACAGTAGGCTCCAGTCACGATATAGAATTCATCTTTATGAGCACCTCAGTTTCAGGATGGTGCATGATCAGATATATCCTCTCAAGGGATTGTATCATGTCCTTGAAAAGGGAGTGGGATTAGTTTCATTGTCTAGTAATGTCTAATGTTTCATCACTAGCAAGTCAGATCCTAGGAATGGAAACCCCAGGTTCAATCCCCAAACCAGCCACTGCTTAGTCTTACTGTTCATTTAGCTTTTCCTGCTACAGGGCCATTTATTTGTGGAAACAGTATATTTTAAATTGCCTTTCTATTAGGAGTGGATCTGAACTTGAACCCTGGATTCACAGATCCCTGAACTACAGTGAGGGGAATTGCGGAAGTTGAACCAAGATCTGGATAGAAATTTCACAGGTGACCCCCTTTGGATACAGGAGTTTGGTTCTGGGCATTATGGACAAACACTTCCAGACTTCGGGGAAATATTAATCCTGATCCAAACCTTGTATGTCAAGCCTGTCTCTTTCAGATGAACCTGCCAGTGATAAATGGGACCTGTTCAAATGCCAGTCATACTACACGAAGGGCATGGTACATACAGTTTCAGATCTTAAATGCCAATTTTACAAGCAGACCAAATAATGGACTATGAAGATAGTTTATGGGGCCAAGTTATAAAAGGAAATCAAGACCAAGTCCCAATATCAAGAATTTATCATTGTTTGCCAGATTTCACAGAAGACAATGTCCGTGCTTGGCATTCTGATCAATGTAAATAGTTTTTGGTCTCTACAAAGCACTTTATACTAGAGGGAAAGCTGTTTTTCTTAATTGTGGAAATGCATGTAGGTTATGTGTGTTTGTTTGCTTTGCTGTTTTATGTAACGTTAGAAGAAGTTATGAAAACACCTTGATACTGTACTGTATTTTTCAGGTTAATTCTATTGTTTTTTATGCTGCTACACTTTTCTGAAAAGAATCTTGTTCCATATGTTTTGTGTTATATTTGGGAGGGGGGGTGTTGTACTAACTTTTCAGAACCATGTTTAATATTTTAGAACTTCCTTGGTGTTCATAGCAGAATTAAGCAAAGGCTCTTAGTAAAGAACTGTACTTCTTTTCTATATCTTGGAATGTATATAACCTCCATCACCATAGTATCTGAAAGTCTTATAGCTCTCATTTGATGTAGTGAACTATTATTCTCCATGGTACACTGAGATCGTGTGGCTTTTCTGTGGTCACAGAGGCAGCCTATGGCAGATCCAAGAACAGAACATGGCTCTCCTGAGTGCCAATCTATCTCCTTAATCTCAAACCCATCTTTCCTCTCTTACCAGGTAGATCTTTGCTGTTTATATGTGGGCCCGTATACCTTGCATATGTAAAATGCCTACTGACATCAAGTGGAGTTTTTAGGTGTGCAAAGGATGCAGGACGTGCCTGTATGTGTGTCAGATTTAATCTTATTTAAATAGCACTCTTCATCCTCAAGCATACAAAATGTTATACAAATTAAGTATACACAGGAAATTCAGCTACTACTGTAATGGACCATGATTACTCTTCAGCACACAGCAACATTACACAAATTAAAAACAGGCAGTGAGAAATACCATCTCCAACTGAAACTGCATGGGGGGAAATGAGGTTAATAGACCTTTTGTATTATGATGTATTGCCCATTAAGATAACAACATACTGTTTTATATAATTCTTTCAAATAGCACATTGTGAGGGTTATTTTAATACTGAGGTTTCTTTCTGCCCCCACCACAGCCAGGGACTTGCTCTGGGCAAGTTATTTAATCTTTCTGTGACTCATTTTACCTATCTGTAAAGTGGGGTTAATACTTACCCCACCCAACGTCGTAAAGTTCTTTGAGATCTTCAGATGAAAGGGGCACTATAAATGTAAAGTATTACTATTGTATATAAGATGCCTGCTGTGACAGATATGGCAATTTACTGCAATATCTTTGGGAGATCTTACTGTATTAAGTATATGTAACATTGTGGGCCAGACACTGTATGTAATTCCATGGGGGTGGGCGAACACAGCTTCTCCAGGAACTAAGAACAGTGGGGGTGATTTGGAAAATTTTCTCAGGTTGTAACCAGTGATGAGCTCCCAAAATCCTAAGGACCGGTTCCCTACCGGGTCCTCGGTGGCACTTAGAAGGTGGGGGAAGGTGGGGGCGTGGGTATCTTCACTCGCTCTGGGTTTTCGGCGGCATTTCAGTGACAGGTCCTTCACCCGGAGCGAGTGAAGACACCCCCCACCCCCCGCCCCGGCCGCCCAAGTGCCGCCAAAGACCCAGTAGGGAACCACACTGTGAGTACAGTACAAGCCCTATGTGCCTGTCTCCCTCCCCACCCATCCGACCCCAACCCACATCCTGCCCCCGACTGCCCACCTCAGAACCCGCAAGTTTCTCCTCTCCCCCCACCCCTCCGGGGGTAGCAGCAGCAGCAGCCCAGGGCTCCGGGGGCTATTTAAAGGGCTGGGGCTCCCCTTCTTCTACTGCCCCGGCCCTTTAAATAGCTGCCAGAGCCCTGGAGAAGTGGCGGGGCTCCCGTGGCTATTTAAAGGCCAGAGCAGCAGAGACAGCTGGAGCCCTGGCCCTTTAAATAGCCCCCGGAGCCCCCCACTACCCCTGGGCTCTGGGGGCTATTTAAAGGGCCCGCGGCTCCCCTGCTTCTACCGACCCGGTCCTTTAAATAGCTGCTGGAGCCCGGACTTTTCAAATAGCCCCCAGAGCCCCGCAGCCCTACCCCCAGGGCTCCAGCAGTGGGGCTCTAGTGGCAATTTAAAGGGCCTGGGGCTCCAGCCCCTGCTGGGAGCCCCAGGCCCTTTAAATTACCCCCTGGGGAAGCTCGGCCGCCCCTTTAGCAACTGGTTCTACACCGGCTTCTAAATTTAACAACCGGTTCTTCTGAACCGGCTCCAGTTCACCACTGGTTGTAACATCTCCAGAGTTACCACCACTAGGAGAGGCTCACAAATATTGGTTCAAACTGGATTCTCTAGAGACCAACAGACAAAGAGCAGACTTTTAGATAAATAGCCTGAATTTAAACTGACTCGGGGCCTTCTTTCCGATCCAGCAAACGGATTGTGGGGAAAGAACAATTGCATTCTGCCAATAAATTGCATATCTTATTTTACGCTTTCATGCCTATTGTGGGGATAATTATGACAATAAAAGAATTAAAGTTAGCTTAAGTCTGGTTAAGAAAATAATATACACCTCTACCCCGATATAACGCAACCTGATATAACACGAATTTGGATATAACGCAGTAAAGCAGTGCTCCAGGGGGACGGGGCTGCGTGCTCCAGCGGATCAAAGCAAGTTCGATATAATGCGGTTTCACCTATAACACGGTAAGATTTTTTGGCTCCCGAGGACAGCGTTATATCGGGGTAGAGGCCATGAGAATAAGTAGTATTCTTCTTCGAGTGATTGCTCCTATGCATTCCATGTAGGTGTGCGCGCCGCGCGTGCACGGCTCTCCGGAACATTTTTACCCTAGCAACTCCGGCGGGCCGGCTGGCGCCCCCTGGAGTGGCGCCGTCATGGCGCCCCTTATACACCTCAGCCGGCCCGTCCGCTCCTCAGTTCCTTCTTCCCGCCCGTGACGGCCAGTTGGAACAGTGGAGTGCTCCCTTACCTCCACAACCCTAGTGTTTCTCCATAGTTCTAGTGTAGATAGTTTTAGTAGTTAGTCTTGTTGTAGTATATATATATTTAGTGTTAATAGTGTTAATAGTTACGGAATTAGAGGGTTTGCCCCTCTTCTTCCGCCCCGGTGCGGGCTTATGCCCGGAGCACCGGGTTTCAAGCCCTGTGCGGCTTGCCAGCGGCCTATGCCGGTTAGCGACCCGCACGACTCTTGCCTCCGCTGCCTCGGAGAGTCGCATCGGCCAGATAAGTGCTCTATCTGCATAGCCTTTAAACCTCGTACGAGGAAAGAGAGAGACTCTAGGCTGAAGCACTTACTGATGGAGTCTGCGCTCCAACCTCCGGCGCCAGCTCCAGCGGCACCGAAAACCGCCTCGACAAGCAGCGCTCCGACTGCACCGAGCCGCTCCGGCACCGAGCCGGCACCAAAGACCCGGCACCGCTCCCTCTCCCCGGGGAGGAAGCACAAGGCGCCGAAGACGGCTGCCGCAAAACAGCAGCGAAAGCCGTCAGCCCAGCCGCCTCCGACGAAAACGGTGCAGGCTGAGGCAGTGCACGCTAAGTGCACCGCACCGTTGACTCCGGCGCCGCCTGGCCCGTCGAGTCCGGTTCCGCCCAGCTCCCCGGTGCCCACCGAGGAGGAGCTGAGGATCCCGTCGACGCCGGAGGCGTTCGCGACGGCAAGAGAGCTGATCGAGGCGACGGCCCCGTCATATCAGCCGCCGGCACCACTGGTGCGGACATTCAAGTCCCTCGGCAAGCCAGCGATGGTGCGCCCCTCATCTCCGGGCGACCGTGGCGACCGTGGCTCCAGAATCCGGTCTCGATCCCGGTCTATCTCCCGGCGAAGGTCACCGAGGCACCGCTCCCCATCCCGCCGTAAATCGCCATCGCGACGCCGCTCAGCGTCCCGGCACCGGTCGCAGTCCCGGCACCGCTCTCCATCGCGGGGCCGGTCGTACTCCCGGCGGCGCTCCAGGTCCCGGTCACGAAGTCACCGGCACCGCAGCAGGTCCGCGTCCAGGCACCGCGGACATCGGGACTCGCGCAGCCGTTCGAGGCGACGCAGATCCCGCTCGAGGTCCGGTTCCCGGCACCGCCGGTCGAGCTCCCGACGTCGCCGGTCGAGCTCCCGCCGCCACCGCTCCCCTTCTTGGCACCGGAGATCCAGCTCCCGACGCCGTAGATCTGGCTCCCGGCACCGGAGATCCGGCTCCCGGCACCGTGCGCAGCACAGGTCCCGCTCGCCACTGGACCCCCGAGACGCCCGGCACCGACCCTCGGCACCGGAGGATCGTCTCACGCCGGCGCTGGACGCCCGCCCAGGCATCGCCACGGCTCCACCCTGGCCCTCCAGGGAACCCTCTGTAGCCTCACCCCAAGGCAGTGCGGTGGATTTCAGAGCCGGTTCCGTTCCCCCGGATCATGGACCCCAGTATTGGGGACATTGGGTGCCCTGGGCGCAATATGAACAGGGGCCTCCCCTGCCACCCAGGCAGCCGGGCTCGGCACCATCGGTACCGGTGGCCACCGTTAGTCGAGCCCCCCCGTCCCCACCGACGCAAGCCGCCGCCCACGACCCTTCTTTGGGCCAGGACTCGCTGCAGCCAGATCACCAGGTGGGCGAGCACCAACAGGAGGAGGTGCTCCCGGGCCACTCCTCGTCGTCCTCTCCAGATGAGGCGGTAGCGGGGGCCTCGCCATCGGGACCCCCGCCCATTGACCTCAGGGCACACCAGGACCTTCTCCGAAGGGTGGCAAAGGCCATTAACTTGCCCATAGAGGAGGTGCAAGAAGTCGAGGACCCGATTACGGACGTTGTGGGAGATGACGCCCCTGTCAGAGTGGCGCTCCCGTTCATTCGCACCATTCAGAAGAACAGTGCCACTATCTGGCAGTCGCCCTCCTCCGTTGCCCCCACGGCGCGAGGCGTCGAAAGGAAGTATTCCGTCCCGCCCCAGGGCTACGAATACTTGTACGTCCACCCCACCCCGGACTCGCTGGTGGTCCAATCGGTCAATGACCGCGAACGACACGGTCAACCTGCCGCTGCGCCGAAGGCGAAGGACGCCCGGCGCATGGACTTATTAGGGCGTAAAATCTATTCGGCGGGAGGCCTCCAACTCCGTATCGCCAACCAGATGGCCCTCTTATCCAGATACACTTTTAATATCTTGGGGTGCCTTGCGAAGTTCACGGAGCTAACCCCTCAGGAATCCCGCCCTGAATTCTCAGCGCTGCTGGAGGAGGGCAAGTTAGCCTCCAGAACACTGATCAAAGCGGCCGTAGACGCAGCAGACTCAGGGGCTCGAACGGTAGCATCCGGGGTGACGATGCGCCGCATTGCGTGGCTACAATCTTCCACCCTCCCACCTGAGGTCCAGTACACCCTCCAGGACCTCCCGTTTGACACGAAGGGGCTGTTTTCTGAGAAAACGGATGCCAGAATCCAGTCCCTAAAGGATGGGAGGGTTGCGATACGAACTCTGGGTATGCACACGCCGGCCACGCAGAGGCGTTCGTTCCGCCAACAGCCCTACCGTCCCTTCAACCAGGCCAGGTCTCGGCCGTTTAACAACCGCCGAACGGCCCCCTTCCGCCGTAGACCGTCAGGGGGGCGGCGCAACCAGGCGCAGAACTCGTCCAAGGCTCCGCAAGGCCAAAAGCCGGCCTTTTGACGGGACGCCCGAGGACGGCCCATCACTCTCCCCCCAGGATCCACCCCTTTTGTTTTCCAATCGCCTTGCCCGCTTCCTTCCGGCGTGGTCTGCTATAACATCGGACAGCTGGGTCCTCAGCACCATCCAGCACGGCTACCGCCTACAGTTTCTTTCGCCCCCCCCCTCCCACCCACCTTCCCCGTCCCTCTTCAGGGACCCCTCTCACGAGCAAGTCCTCATACAGGAGGTGCAGGCTCTGTTGAGCGTGGGTGCTATCGAGGAGGTGCCTCCCTGCAGGCGGGGCAGGGGATTCTACTCCAGATATTTCCTCATCCCCAAGGCGAAAGGAGGTCTTCGTCCCATCTTGGACCTCCGGGAGCTGAACAGATACCTCTGCAAGCTCAAGTTTCGGATGGTAACCTTGGGGTCCATTATCCCTTCCTTGGATCCGGGAGACTGGTTTGCCGCCCTCGACATGAAAGACGCTTACTTTCATGTGGCGATTTACCCCCCCCACAGACGCTTCCTGCGCTTCATGGTCAACGCGACCCACTACCAGTTTGCGGTGTTACCCTTTGGCCTCTCCACTGCCCCGAGGGTGTTCACCAAGTGCATGGCGGTCGTGGCCGCAACTCTCCGTCGTCGCAGAATCCACGTATACCCCTATCTCGACGACTGGCTGATCCGTGGGCGATCTCAAGAACTGGTGACAGCCCAGGTGTCAGAGATACTGCACCTGTTCCGGTCTCTCGGCCTCCTCGTCAATGCCGAGAAGTCCCAATTACTGCCGACACAGCGATTGGAGTTCATAGGAGCAGTCCTCGACTCCACCCTCGCCAGGGCCTGCCTCCCTCGTTCTCGACACGAGACAATGGTCTCGCTCATTCGCAGCTTACAAGCCTTCCCTTCCACGACGGCCCGGTCCTGCCTTCGCCTGCTGGGCCACATGGCTGCGTGCACCTTTGTGACCGCGAACGCGAGGCTGAGGCTCCGTCCGTTCCAGATGTGGCTGACTTCGGTGTACCGGCCCCACCGCGACCCTCTAGATCTGGTGGTCACGGTCTCGGACCCCACTCTCCAGACGCTCACCTGGTGGCTGCATCAGGAGGTGGTCTGCGCCGGGGTTCCGTTTCGCCCCCCTCGCCCGTCGGTCACCCTGACCACAGACGCCTCGGCGCTTGGATGGGGGGCTCACATGGGAGACCTGCACACTCAGGGCCTCTGGTCGGCCCAGGAGCTCTCCCTGCACATCAACGTCAGGGAATTGAGAGCGATCCGCTTGGCTTGTCTCGCCTTTCTTGCACACCTCCGGGACCGCTGCGTCGCGGTATACACGGACAACACGGCAGCCATGTTCTATCTGAACAAACAGGGCGGGGCCCGATCCTCCCCGCTGTGCAAGGAGGCGATGCTCCTATGGGACCTGTGTGTAACCCACTCGATTCGCCTCGAAGCGTTCTTTCTACCAGGGGTGCAGAACACGCTGGCCGACCGTCTGAGCCGGTCTTTCGCTGCCCACGAGTGGTCCCTTCGCCCCGACGTAGCCCACACCATCTTCCAAAGGTGGGGATTTCCCCAAATAGACCTGTTTGCCTCCAGGACCAACAGGAAGTGCCACAGGTTCTGTTCGTACCAGGGTCGGGCTCCGGACTCCATCTCCGATGCGTTCCTCATGTCCTGGACGGGTCCCCTTCTATACGCCTTCCCGCCGTTCCCGCTAGTCCACCGAGTACTGCTCAAGCTACGGAGGGACAAGGCCCGCGTCATACTCGTCGCTCCGGCCTGGCCGAGGCAGCACTGGTATACCCTGCTCCTCGAGCTATCGATCCGGGATCCCATTCCCCTACCGTTATGGCCGGATCTCATCTCTCAGGACCTCGGCAGGCTTTGTCACCCGAACCTGCAGTCGCTGCATCTTACAGCCTGGTTCCTGAGTGGTTGACCGACGCGGAGAGGACCTGTTCTGCGGCGGTGCAGCAAGTTCTCCTTGAAAGCAGAAAACCGTCCACACGCTCTACCTACCTGGCAAAGTGGAAACGCTTTGCCCTTTGGTGCGATCAGCAAGGTCTTAACCCCTTCTCGACCCCTCTCCAGACGGTCCTTGACTACCTCTGGTACCTGAAAGGCCAAGGTCTCGCGATCTCGTCCCTGAGGGTACACCTGGCGGCGCTTTCGGCCTTCCGGCCTGCTGTAGATGGTCGCTCCGTGTTTTCCAACCCCATGGTTGCCCGCTTCCTCAAGGGGTTGGACCGCCTCTACCCGCAAGTGCGGCCGCCGGCTCCTACGTGGGATCTGAACCTGGCTCTCACCCAGCTGATGCGCCCGCCCTTCGAGCCCATGGCCTCCTGCTCCCTCCTCCATCTCACCTGGAAGACGGCCTTCCTCGTGGCAATCACATCCGCCAGACGAGTATCCGAACTCCGCGCCCTGACGGCGGGTCCCCCATATACCGTCTTCCACGCGGACAAAGTGCAGCTTCGGCCACATCCGGCCTTCCTCCCAAAGGTGGTGTCGGCCTTTCATCTTAATCAGGAGATCTTCCTCCCGGTCTTCTTTCCAAAGCCGCACGGCTCACCTCGTGAGCAGCAGCTCCACACCCTCGACGTCCGTAGGGCCCTCGCCTTTTACATTGACCGAACTAAGTCCTTCCGGCGTTCCTCCCAGCTCTTTGTCGCAATTGCGGAGCGCATGAAAGGCGAGCCTGTTTCATCTCAACGGATTTCTTCCTGGGTGACATCCTGCATACGGGCGTGCTACGAACTTGCTCGCGTCCCCCCGTGCCGGCTCACCGCACACTCGACAAGGGCGCACGCCTCGTCAGCCGCCTTCCTGGCCCACGTTCCCATCCAGGACATCTGTCGAGCGGCCACCTGGTCTTCCGTCCACACCTTCGCTTCCCATTATGCGTTGGTGCAGCAGTCCCGAGACGACGCAGCCTTCGGCTCTGCGGTGCTACACTCCGCCACGTCTCATTCCGACCCCACCGCCTAGGTAAGGCTTGGGAATCACCTACATGGAATGCATAGGAGCAATCACTCGAAGAAGAAAAGACGGTTACTCACCTGTAGTAACTGGTGTTCTTCGAGATGTGTTGCTCCTATCCATTCCAGACCCGCCCTCCTTCCCCACTGTCGGAATAGCCGGCAAGAAGGAACTGAGGAGCGGACGGGCCGGCTGAGGTGTATAAGGGGCGCCATGACGGCGCCACTCCAGGGGGCGCCAGCCGGCCCGCCGGAGTTGCTAGGGTAAAAATGTTCCGGAGAGCCGTGCACGCGCGGCGCGCACACCTACATGGAATGGATAGGAGCAACACATCTCGAAGAACACCAGTTACTACAGGTGAGTAACCGTCTTTTACTTATTGCTTGTAGTGTGGGAAGGATGTTTGGTTAAAAAAGTAACCAATAAAATAAAGAGCTGCAGTAACAAACAAAAACTGTCTTAAAAGAAACAAGCACAAACCTTCCCACTGTTCTGCTGATAAGCAAGGAGTGGGGAGGAGATAAGAAGGGAAGGTCTTGGAAGAAGGAAAATAGCAAGGATAAACTGCTTCAAATGGAATTTTTGCTCAAGATAGCAAATTAGATGAAGGATATAAAGCGAGCCATGAATCTGAAGGTTGTTTGTGAGACCCTGCCTGATCATGCTGAAGTACACTAGGATTAGATGATTTTTACTTAGGTCTGGTGTGTTTTTAAGTAAGTATACTGATCAGATGCTTACAACTACTTTGTTATTGTACTGGATGTAGTGACTGCTTATTTTTAGGTTGTTAGGCATGTTTAGAGCAATTGTATAAAATACCATTTGGCCTTTGGACTTAATAAAGGAATTATAGTTAAATTACTGTCTAGTGGTCTCCCATATTATTAATTTCAAATATTATTGATAATTCCAACACATATTCTGGAAGATTGTGCAATGGGCACATTTTACAACTTTCAAAATACACTGTTACTGTCTTTTACGAGATGTCTATCTAGACTCTAGCACAATGTTACCTCAACCATGTTTTGCATATCTGAGAGGGAGGAAAAAAGGTATTGTGACGGGTTCGGTCAGAGACCCCCTTGGGACTGTCACCTGATTTACTGAAACTACCTCTGAGCCTCCCTACCAGCTTGGGACTCCAGAACCCTGCCTTGTTGAGCCAGACATGCTAGCCAGCTTCAACACAGACCCAGGTCTGGTCCACACCCCCAAAGCTGCAGACTTTAACCAAAAACTGCTCAGCAGATCATCTCTCTCCAGCACCCAGACACCCAGCACCCAAATGGGATCCAAACCCCAAATCCATTTAAAGCTTATACAGGGTAAACTCATGAATTGTCCATGCTCTATAACACTGATAGAGAGAGATGGCCAGCTGTTTGCTCCCCCAGGTATTAATCACTCTGGGTTTGTTAATAAACAAAAGTGATTTTATTAAGTATAAAAAGTAGGATTTAAGTGGTTTCAAGTAATAACAGACAGAACAAAGTAAGTTACCAAGGAAAATAAAACAAAACACGCAAGTCCAAGCCTAATATATTAAGAAACTGAATACAGGTAATTATCACCTTCAGAGATGTTCCAATAAGTTCTTTAACAGACTAGACTCCTTCTTAGTCTGGGCCCAGGCCTTTCCCCTGGTACAGTTCTTGTTCCAGCTCAGGTGGTAACTAGGGGATTTCTCATGACTGGACGCCTTTGTTCTGTTCCACTCCCTTTTATATCTTTGGCATAAGGTGGGAATCTTTTGTCTCTCGGAGTCCCCACCCCTCCTAAATGGAAAAGCACCAGGTTTAAGATGGATTCCAGTACCAGGTGACATGATTGCATGTCATTGTAAGAGCTCATTCTTCATTACCCACAGGCTGATACCTTACAAGAGCCCTTTTGCATACATCATATTCCAGTTACATTATATTTACACTCATAAGCATATTTCCATAAACATATGGAGTGAAACATCACAGGTATATTCACCAATAAGCTTTTTCACTTGTATTTCGCTATGTTACTAAAAACCCATTCACATCTAAGAATATGTCAAAACTAATCTGTTTGTCTAAGGAACAAATTCTGACATAGCTACCCAGAACTCAACAGGACTGAACTGGAAGCTTGGACTTGGTTAAGCCTGCAGGATTTGGTCTTATATGGATATTAGTATGAAATAGGTAATTATGCTGCTACTAATGTTAAACTGGACTTGAATAGCAGCCCAAGGTACTCCGAGACTATGGTAGTGAGGGTAGTAGGAAAACTAGAAAAAAATAGAATGCATCTTCTTGAGATGGAAGCTTAAAAGATCTCTTAAAAGACAAGAAATGTGCAGTAAGTGAAAATAATAATCAAATTATATAAAATGACACAATTCAAAGAGGAAACTAACGCCTACTAGTCACTGTGTTTTAAAGCTTGGGGCTGACACAGGCCCTTCCCAGACTACGATGAACACTATGAAAGCTATTACCATGTTTAAACACATTTATTACTAGCAGATTTCTAGTGCAGTTTTCCTTGTGGTCAGTTTTTTTATTTTAATTTTTCCAGGGAATCACTTTATAAAGCAGTCCTCTAGCACTCTACCGGGGTGTCAATAAGCAATGTGACCAGGATGCATTAAACCAGAGATGTGTCACAATTTTTCCAGCACAAGGCAGGTGACATGTCAAGTGATTGTAGTTAACCTGAAGTCTCACTGAAAGGTATGACTTTTCTGCTTCAGTAAAAATGAATGTTATAGTGATTTCTGTATGCATATCAAGATCTTTGCGTTATTATTTGTATTACCATAATGCCTTAGAACGCCAAAGAGGAATCAGGTCTCCATTTTGTTAGACAGCATATAGAAAGATAACAAACAATATAGGTCCTACCCTAGAAAGCTTGTAGTTTAGGTGTCAAATGGAATGTGACATATGGACAAACAGGGTGTGGGTAGTTGGGAAGATGTCATTCGCCTAACCAATACTAGATGGGAATGATTTGTAAGCAAAGTTATGTTTTAAGGAGGGATTTAAAGGATAAGGATAAGGTGACAGCTTTGTCAAGTTTGACAGATTTTTTTTCCCCCATGCATTGTTGGTGGTGTAATAACTGGGGCTGAGCCCTAGCAGGTCCTACTTTAATTGTTAGCCTAGCCTGGCAAGATGAGACAGGCTATCCAGCTGTGCTCAGAAAGACCAGTGAAGAAGAAGGACCTGACCAGATCAACCAGATGATGTCTCTGGAGAGGTGAGTTGAGATCCAAATCAACAGATGTTGTGGCCAACCTGTCAGCCCAAAGCAGGATAGGTCCATCAATGGCTATTAGCCAGGATGGCCAGAGATGGTGTCCCTAGCCTCTGTTTGCCCGAAGCTGGGAATGGGCAACAGGGGATGGATCACTTGATTACCCGTTCTGTTAATTCCCTCTGGGGCACTTGGCATTGGCCACCTGCAGGTTTCTTACAATACAGCTGAATATAATCAAAGCAGCTAAATATACTGAAGATAAACCAGTGAATGCAAGATGCAGGAGGGACTGGACTTCCTGCTCATGAAAGGAGTCCCAAAATGACTTATCTGAGATGATGAGCTCCCAAGCAGGTAGGAAGTGGAACAGGTGGTGTCCAAAAGGTGGGGGGGGGGGAGAGAAGAGATAACAGAATGTTCCAGCAGAGGAGCTGGAGGGAGAGGTTGTTTGATGCCCTCAACCAGGTTGTCAAAATGGTGGTCTTAGAGGATGGTTATCCCCTTTTCTTGGCTTGGATCTTCTTCAAGGGTGCTCTACAGATATGGTGTGCATCTGTTGCAGGTGATACTGGAATGGTCAGGAGAACCGTGTTGTTTGAAACTTGCTGAAATGTCTCTTTGTTGCAGGTACGTATATCCCCAGTGACTGCAATATTCCCTCAAATCTTTAAGGGAGTGGAGCGAGGAGTCTGTATCACTGCTAAAGAGCTTTGGCCCTTCAAGGGGGAAGTCTTCCTCACTATTTTGCACGTCCCTCAGAAGGCCAGAATATTAGAGTCAAGATGCTCACCACATAACTACTGCAGTGGGTAAGGATTGTGAAACCTAGTCAGCAGCATTGAGTGGCTTGCAGAGAGGCGATGGACCCTCCAAAATGAGGACTTGAAATTGTTCCCTTTGCTCTTGCAGCAGTTCAATAAAATGAGTAAACTGTTAATAGCTGTTAAAATTATATTTTGCCATCAAGAACTGGTAGTTCTCAACCTGATATTGTAGAGCTGCTGACAAATACCATTTCCTATCCAGGAGATCTAGGTCATGAGTGGAAGGGGATGTTCTTGGAAGGGGAGGCTCTGGAGAGTGCTTGATGATTTCTTTTGTTGAACACATCTATCACCAGGGAGTTGGGGGTGGGATGGTAGTAGTGGTATTCTATTGGCTGGAATGTAATAGTTTTTATCTGACCATTTCCAAGTGGGTGGAATAGTGGCAGGTGTTTGCCAGTATGTGCAGGTGTCAACAGTCTCTCATTGATGGGTAGGGGGATCTTATCCTGGTGAGTAATATGTAAAATGTCCATCAAAGAATGTTAAGACTCCTGGACCTCCCCTGAAGGAATCTGGAGGGATTCTGCCCAATGTTTCATTAAGTCCTGGAAGGCCCTAAACTCATCTGCATAGGATGGCAGTGATGTCATTATTGCCTCATCTGTGGAGAATTTAGCCAAAGGGAGCAAACCTTCTTCATTTGGTGAGTCTCGCGCCTCTTGGGTTGCCTCAGGTACTGAGGGAACACATGGTACTGGCAGGCAATCTTGTGATGCCTGTGACTATTGTGGTATCAGCAGGTGTATTTCTTGGTGTTTCTTCTGAGATACTATCCTGTAAAATTGTTTGCCATAATGTTTCCAGGGGATCCAGTAAGCCCACTGTGGAGGTGGATAGAAGGCTCCCCAACAGTATTAGTGCCCGAGAGACCTAGGGCATCTTCTGAGCTCTGGAAAGTCCTCCCCAAGATATGTTCCAAGAGAAGTGTGGTGGAACGGTGTCAGCGGTCAGGGCAGCTAGGACCAGCTGCACTGCCTTGGAACTTCCTGATTAATCACAGTGCCTGAGTGGCTGCAGCCTATTTTATAAAACCAGCAACAACGTGTTCCATACCTCCAGCTGCGGTTGGTCATCTCCCTGCCTCTATCCCTGTCCAAGTTCTATCCTGGCTTCAGATGCCCAGCTCCAAATTTTGGCTATACCTCCTGACTGTGACTCCAGCTTACCTTTTGGCTTATGCTTTGGCTTTGGCCTCCCAGCTCCAACTCTTCTACACTTTCTGACTTATACTCGAGTTTACCCTTTAGCTTAGTCTTTGGCTTTTGTGAGAAATGAAGCGGGGGTGGTGGGGGTTAGCTCCCTTTTATGGACACCCAACCAGCTAGTAGCTATAAAATCCCTCTTACTAGCTGTTCTTTAATTGCCCTACCTGTAAAGGGTTAAAAAGTCTCACTGCTATGCATAGGTAAAAGGAAGTGAGTGAACACCTGGCCGAAAGAGCCAATGGGAAGGCTAAAATGTTTTAAAATTTAAAAACGACTCCCCCTTTGTCTGTCTGTGGTTGTTCTTCAGGGAGAGGCAGACAGGGCTGCAGTTATGCTGTAAGAAGCTTAGGGCCAGGTGTGAAAAATCCTCAGTATCATACGAATCCCACATATGTAAGTAGATCAGGAAATGTCTAGGAAGATGCAATTAAGTTTCTCTTTTTATTTCTTTATGGCTTATGAACTCCTCTGTGCTAAACCTCAAGTGCTTTTGTTTTGCTTGTAACCTTTAAGCTGGACCTCAAGAAAGCTATTTTTGATGCTTAATCCTTGTAGTTGTTTTTTTTTTATCTAGCAAAAGCCTAAGTTCCCAGATGTATTTTCTTTCTTTTTTTAAATTAATTGCATTTACTTTTTTTTAAGAACAGAATTGGATGTTTGTGTCTTAACAGAGTTGTGCACATGTTGTTTAATTAGCTTGTGGCAACAGCTGATTTCTTTCTCTCTTTTTTTCCTCTTTCTCAGCTCTTCCCTGGACGGGGGCGGGTGAAAGGGCTTGAGGGTACCCCACAGGAAGGAATTCTCAAGTGCGCCTTCCTGGGTTCTCAAAGGAGGTTCTGCACTTGGGTGGTGGCAGCATCTATCAATCCAAAGTCAGAGAAAAGCTGTAACCTTGGGAGTTTAATAGAAGCCTGGAGTGGCAAGTTTTAGAGTCCTTGCTGGCCCCCACCTTCTGCACTCAAAGTGCCAGAGTGGGGAATCAGCCTTGACAACTTCTGACTCCTGCCTCTGACCCTTGGCTCCACTTCAGAACCCACTCCTGCTGAGTTCAGCACTAATTAGTAGGCCATACTCTTGCTCCAACCATTATGAGGAACTGCCCATGACTTGGTAATTGACAAACAGTCCCAAAACAGAGCCCTCTACAGAGACCTCAGAGCCTGAGGATGTGCCATTCTCCCAAGCTGAAAGGAGGCTTTGAGTATCAGTGCCAGTCCAGGTACTGGAGGCAGTGGAGCAGATCCTGTTCTGATAAGAAAGAGTTCTCTCACCAGCTTTCAAAGCAGTACTGGGGAAGAGGCTCTCACTGATTCTGGTTCTTCTAAGATGCGATCCTCAGAAGAAAAGGATCTGGAGAATTATGGTAACACATGGTAGGAGCCTGGTTACAGGGCTGTGGATGCTGCATTAGGTACCAGAGAGTCTTATGAGACTATGTTGGTGCTCACAGTGCTGATGTTCCAAAGAGGACAGTACTGGGGAGGGAGCCAGGTGTTGGTCTGGGTGGTCTCTCTAACCCTTGAGATAGTCGATGAGGCCCTGGTTTTAGATGTATCTTGGTGTCTGGAGGTGTCAGATGGTTCTAAGGTAGGGGCTTCTGGGTGTTGTTTGGCTGAAGGCTCTCCATTTGGGGCTTCTCAGGCAGTACCGGGGCTTCAGTACTGGCATCAGCTGGAGCCACTATACCCATTGTGGGATGCAAGATCTCCTGAGAGTCAGCTCTATGAGGTAACATTCCTCTTTCTAGAATCTTAAGTAGGAGCGAGGTGCTTTCTTCTTTTTGAGGGCTTCATCTCTGGAACTGCCCTTGGAGCTCCAGAAGTCACTGGAGCATTCTAAGAGGTTAACAAAGATGTATGGGGTATGGGTTGGGGAAACGGACTCCATTGGAGTTTGGACACATTCCATTAGGAGGAGCTTCAGCCTATTCTCTCTATCTTTGTGGGCCCTATCTTTGAATCCTGTGCAAACTTTACACTTCAATGGTACGTGAGTTTCTCCAAGACTCTGGAGATCACTAGGGGGAAAAGACCTGTGACAGGCCTGGCAAGGCTCGAACCCCAGGGACTTAAGTGTAACACAGGGAAGTGCCAGAGAACAAAAGGGACAAGAATTTGGGGGGGGGGACCCAAATTAGTACAAGCACTAATTGTACTACAACTAAGAAAAATTTTTACTAGGAAATAAAGGCGGGAAGTAAATGAAAGCAGTGGACACCACAGCTGCTCCTGCTTGAGCTGCAGACAGTTGAGAAGGTAATGGAGTGGCAGCAGGTTGGTGTCTTCTTACATGCCCTTGCATGGGAGCAGAAGGCACTGCTCTGTGCATAGGCAGACCCCCAGATACAGCTATTTAAAATCTCTGGTCAAGAATGCACAGGCATGCACGTGTCCTATGTGGCACACCCATAGGGACAGATATTCGAAGAACTAACCCTTTCTTCCCCATCAGGGACTGTTTGACTGAAACTTTCACCAATATTCACTGTCTTTGATAGGGTTTGACTGTTTTGAATAATTAATCAATTTCAGTTTCAATGCTCTTTGCCTCATTTTGATTCTTTTCCGTTTGTGTGGTTCAATCAATAAATTCACAGTCTTTGGCATGAATTTCCTAATGTGTCTGCCATAGTACCGGAAGGCTGAGGTCGCTGTATACCAAATCCTGTATACCAATGTATACCAATGTTGTTTAACAACAGTGACTAGGTCATTAATGCCTTTGACACTTTGAGCCCATATATTCTACCTAAATTAATACAACAGGAGTCAGTTAGAAGTAGACAAGTAATCAATCAAAGCTGCACTCACTGGTAGAGCGAAGACTGGGGTCAACAGGTCAAAGTAGAAGACTTAAAGGACATAGTGGGGTTAACTGGTGATGGGCTTTGGAGATATGGAGGAGTCTCAGAGAGAGGTCTGAGTCCAGCATGACCTTGACACTTCCTTCACTGGAATGTAGGATCTTGTTGGGGTCCAACAGGACAGTCCCTGAACTATAGTAAAATACTTTGATGCTATTATGTTTGTAATCTACCAGTTTAACATATGACATTGCTCTCAGAGGAATGCATGGCAATATTAAGGTCAAACAGCAATCTCATTACAAAAGCAAAGAGAAGTATTAGGGTCCTATGTTTTCCACCTACCAAGTTAAAAATATGACATTAACCCCATAGGACCATTTCTCAACACAATGCAATAAGTGCTCTTTTGGACCTTAGTATCCTAATGTATTTTAATTAGGGCCCTGTAATTTTTAATTTGGTCAGTGAAAAATATAATAGGATCCTTAGTCTCTCCCACACTCTGGAAAAGTGGTTCTCAACCTGTGGCCTGCTTGCAGCCACACAGTTGGGGCCAATGTGACATCCTCAGGGCTGTAACTAGGGTGGGGCAGGAGAGGCACCTGCACCACGCACAGAGCTGCAGGATCAGGCCCAGCATCAACTTCCCCCCCGCAGGACTGGGCCCAGCAGCATCAGTCCCTCCTCCCCCTGGCAGGCTGGGGCCCAGCAGCATCAGCAGGAAGTCAGGGTGCTCAGCACCCCCGCACCCTGCAGGCTTGCAGGTCCAGTGACCCCAACTGGAGCAGGCTCCCAGGCACTAGGACTGCAGCAGCAGGCCGGCAGAATGGCTGAGCTACTTGCAGCTGAGGTAAGAGACCAGTGAGAAGGGGGGTGCAGGGGACTAGAGCCACAGGGAGGGGATGCC
The DNA here is from genome assembly GCF_020497125.1 of Mauremys mutica. NCBI lineage: Eukaryota > Metazoa > Chordata > Testudines > Geoemydidae > Mauremys > Mauremys mutica. The sequence goes on along the minus strand of NW_025423334.1, from coordinate 13,079 downwards.
GGGGGCTAGGGCTGTGGGGAGGGGAGTGCAGTTTGTGAATGGGGGACAGATTCTAGATGGGGGAACTGGTGGCTGGGATGAGTCCCTGGATGGGAGGGGGCTAGATACTAGGACAGTTCATGAATGGGGGTGGGGGTGAGTGCTTGGAGGCACACTGGGGGTGTGTGTGTGTTTGGATGCAGTTGCTGAGGGCAGTTCCTAGGTGGGGGACTGGATGTTGGAGGTTGCAGTCCCCAGGGGAGGGGGGGGGGGAGTGCATTCTGCCCTGGACAGGGTACCCTGTCTCTCTGCAAGGCAGACACTTGTGCCAACCCAGTGTTCCGGGGTGTGTGTGTGTGTCTGGATGCTCTAGGGACAGTGTTGGGGGGGGGGGGGGTTCCCCTGGCTGAGAGGGTAGTGGGCCAGTCCCTGGCTGGGGTCAACCCCACACTAGGCTGGGCTCCCTATCTTTGCAGCCAGGCTCTGCCGCCTACTCTCTGCGCTGCTGTGAAGGTGGCAATACATCGTGCCATGCCTCCCTTACAGTGAATTAATTTTAACAGTTAAGGTTCTGACTTATTTTGCTAATTAAAAATGTTCTTGGTAGACATTTGCCAGTGTTGAAATGAAAGACATCAATATGAATTGTATTGCTGTCATAACAAATACTAACCTTTTTTTCGGATGTACAGGAAGCATATATATTGTGTGGATGCAGCCTACATAACACACAGAAAGCTGCATATGCGGCCCACAATGGTAAACAGGTTGAGAATAACTGCTTTGGAATGACTGGCAAGAGGCTACAAGGCACCATTGTCGTTTCCCACTTCGTGAACCTGTGCAACTAACACTTGGCCTGCAGGGACATCAGCAGGGAGGTCCATTTTTCTCGGCTGACCCAATGGCCCAATTAGATCATCTGTTGTCCCCATTTAAAGTGGCAGATGCTGTTCCTGCAGGTGGTTAGGTGCCATCTATACTATCATAACTAGGCCTCCTAACAATCTTGTCGTTCCTTCCTAATCTACCCTGCATGCAGCAGAATCATTTTATTTAGAATACTACAACTGGTCTATCAAAGTCAGATGATATGTATAAAATTTTAACTGAAGAGGCTTAAAATTACAAACTCCTCTATGGATTAAAATAGATCAACTCCTAGAGCTCAACTCCCATTCACCAACTGATTTTAATCCACGTCATGATTTATACTGCTAGATCATTAATCTTAGTCGTCATGTATATTACTACTAAACTGAAGAGCTCTGCATAGCTCAAAACTTAAGTTGGTTGAATAAAAGATGCTACCTCACCAACCTTGTCCAACTAAATGCTACCACAGGACAGAAGATTTTATATCTTTTCCCCCATCACTCAGATGCCACATTCCAAACCTTGGGATCCATGGTATTTTATTTACACCATTCCACTTTATAAAAACAAAGACCAAACGAATCACCACATTTTTTAAAATCAGAGGTTCCCAGTAGCAAATACCATTGACCTCTTTCCATCTGAATCTGTGTTAATTCGTTGGTCAAGCAGCAAAGGACTGCCATAGGGCATGTGATGCCTGCACTGTATTTTGTGGGGAAATGAAAGAAATATAACTATGCAGACGTGTTTATTTTAAACAAAGCACGCTGAGCAGAACTGCTTGTGCAGACGGCGCGAATCTCACGGGCAACGAAGGACGCAGATCCTGGTTACTGCGTGTGACCCAGCGCACGGAGTTGGGTGGGCTCAACGCTGCCGGCTACTCCTACGCTGGCGAGAGCAGCTACCGTCCGGGTGGGGCGAACGGGCCCTGTCTCGCCGCTGCCTCCTCGTAGCCCTCCTGGCCGCAGATCGTTGGTGGGGCTGGGGAAGAGCAAATCCCCCGCCCATCGCTGGAAGCTCCGGGGGCTTGAATCGCTCCCTCCCCGCCCTCTCACTGGCTTCCGCGTCCGCTCCCGTCCCGCCTGTTCCCAGGAGGTCGGGGCCAGTCCCGGGCCCGAGCCCCATCCTTCAGCTCCCGCAGGAAGGTCTCCCGCAGGCGGGCCAGGCCCCCGTCCCGCAGCAAGCGCCGGGCCGCCGCCCGACCCCCCAGCTGGGCCCGGGTCAGGGCTGAGGCAGTGACCTGGGCCGCCACGCGGATCGGCCGCGACTCCGACAGCTTCTCGATGAGCCGGGGGTTGTTGAGCAGCGTGAAGAGCAGGCGCCGCAGCACCATCTCTCGGCACCAGACCCTGCGGCACGACGCCGACAGCCGCAAGCAGGGAGGAAGAACCGCATCACGTGTGGAATCCAGCGCTGTGATTGGCTGAATAGCCCTAGGCGAAGCAGGCCAATAGAAGATAGACAGGACACAATCCCCTCAGGGATTGGCTGCTACCGTCGGGGCGGGAGAGAGTAGGCGGCCTTGCCTTTACCGTGATCCTCACTATGATTGGCTGCTCAGAGCTGATGGCTACGGAGGGACGTAGGGTGCTAGGTCACGTGCTCACACAGTAGCCGGCGGGTCCGTGAGCGTTGGGTCGGCTGCCTCGTGCCGGAGCCGGGCTCTGCGAGGCGCTGTCCGGGGCCCGTCCGCCATGTGCTCGGTAGCGATGCTGAGCGTCCTGCGCAGCGACTCCTACGTGGAGCTGAGTCAGTACCGGGACCAGCACTTTCGGGTGAGGGGCGGGGGCGTTGGGGCCGGCGACCTGGAGGGGCGGGCGGGCGAGCGATGGGGAGGTGTGTGGGGGAAATAGGAACGTGGGAGGCGGGGAAGGGGGTGGGGCGTGGCGGGGTCGGTTCCGGCGTGCAGGGGGTGAAGATGGGGATGTGGGGAAGAGGAGGATGGAAATCTTGGGCCCTGCACGTAGGGGTTACCAGCAACCTAACAGCTACAGCAGGGGCGGGCAAACTTTTTGGCCTGAGGGCCACATCAGGTTTCTGAAATTGTATGGAGGACCGGTTAGTGGAGGCGGTGCCTCCCCAAACAGCCAGGCGTGGCCCGCCCCCATCCAACCACCCCGTCCCTTGATGGCCCCATGGGACCCCTGCCCCATTCCTCCCTCCCTGTCCCTTGACCCCCCCACTCCTGACTACCTACCGCTGCCCCCATTCAACTCCTCTCTTTCCTGAATGCCCCCCCGGAATCCCTGCCCCATCCAAGCATCCCTTCTCCTTGACTGCCCCTGGACCCCCTGCCCCTGACTGCCTCCCGGCCTCCTCATACAACTCCTCCTCTCATTCCTGACTGCCCCCCTGCCCCCATTCAGTCCCCCTGTTCCCTGCCCTCTGACCACCCCGACCCCTATCCACCCCCCCAAGCTCCTCTGCCCCCATCCAATCCCCCCTACCTTCTTACCGTGCTGCCTGGAGCACCGGTGGCTGGCGATGCTACAGCTGTGCTGCCCATAGCACTGGGTCAGGCCAGCTCTGCAGCTGTGCTGCCCGGGAAGAGCTCACAGTCCCGATGCCCAGAACATTGTGCCCGGTGAGCTGAGGCTGTGGGGGAGGGGGAACAGCAGGGGAGGGGCCAGGGCTAGCCTCCCAGGACAGGAGCTCAGGGGCCGGACAGGAGGGTCCCGTGGGCCAGATGTGGCCCGTGGGCCATAGTTTGCCCACCTCTGAGCTGCAGGATTAAACTGTTCCTCACAAACTGATTAAAAAGCTGAATCTCTGCTGTCCAGATGTAGTGACCAGGGGAAAGCTGACCTCGGCTGCTGGACAAGGGGCATGCTGGCCAGTCTCTTTATTGCATCCACCTACTGGATGTCTGCTTATCCGAAAAACTATACACCCACAAGACCCAGTGGCTCCTGGAGGCAACAAGGGGCACTCTCATTCTGTTTTCCCTCTTGTTCCCGAGCTTCTTTCCCTGTGAGGGCGGCTGGAATGTCTCTACTACTTTAGTTTTCTCACAGCCTCTTGATTGCTCTGATGTGGGTGTAATTTCCCTAGTCTATTCCTTATCCCAGAGTTCATTTTTGAGTTATTTCTCAAAGAATAATTCCACTGGCTCTTCTGCTGCTCCTAAGCAGCAGAGTGAAATTGGCCCATTCTGCTGCTGCTTGGCAGTTGGGACTAAAAGCAGTGAAAACAGGATTCTGTGTCAGTTCACTCTGGAACTGCTTTGCAAGGCTCCGAGCAGCAGAAGTACTGGTGCTTTCTGCAAACTTGGAAAAGTGCCTTGTAGTCTATTCTGTTCATTTTTGGAAGATTATCTTTATAACCATAAGGGCTAGAGGGTTTTTTTTTTTTTAAAATGGGCATATGTGGGCTAGTGTGTTTGTTCAGCCTCTTATCTGAAATATTTCCCAATGCTGTTACGGTGTTGCAGATCAACTCATCCCACATGTTGCCACTTTACTGTTGAAGATATTGAATGGAGTGGAGTCTAAATGTTGGTTTTTACTGTTTGAAATTTCAGGGTAACAGATATGACCAGGAGCGACTGCTGAAAAAGAGCTGCACCCTGTATGTGGGGAATCTCTCCTTCTATACAACAGAAGAGCAGATCTATGAACTGTTTGGTAAAAGTGGGGATATAAAGAAAATCATTATGGGCCTGGACAAAGTGAAGAAAACTGCTTGTGGCTTCTGTTTTGTTGAGTATCCTTGTCTGCAAAGTAAAACATCTATACCAGTGGTTCTCAAACCTTTGTACTGGTGACCTCTTTCACATAGCAAGCCTCTGAGTGCGACCCCCTTATAAAATAAAAACACTTTTTAAAATATATTTAACACCATTACAAGCGCTGGAGGCAAAGGGGGTTTGGGATGGAGGTTGACAGCTCATGACCCCCCCATGTCATAACCTCATAACCCCCTGAGAGGTCCCGACCCCCAGTTTGAGAACCTGTGATCTATACAGTGGGTATGGAAGCCAAAATCTAGCCAACCCTAACCAGAGTAAAAGAGTTGTAAAGGCTTGGCTTTGTTCCTATTGTAGGTACAATTACAGTGTAATAACCAACCGAGTTAAAACACAGTTTGGCCTTGCAGTGCAGATAAGACTGAACTGTGCTCCTGATGGGGGACTGGGTATTTTTGTGCTAATCCCTCTCTCCAGGGCACTGGGTCACTGTTCTGGGCAGTGTAGTACAAGAAAGAAGCTGACGTATGTAGAGTACATAAGGGTGCCATGTATGATTAGGAAGCTTGAGAAGCCAAACTTTGTTTCTTCATATCAATTTGAATAAAATGGTTAACTTCAGGCCCCCAAAATTGTTGGAAGGGGTATTGTCAGGTTAAAGATCATAGATGTAAAAAACTTGTTACTATTTTTTAGGATTACAAAAACAGAATTAAAAATCTTTAACTATAATTTACTCTTAACTATGTATACTGTTTGACATTTGTCTCAACTGGGCTATACTTCAGGTACTCATAAGAGCCAGTTCTTGTCTAGCACTTTTCACTAGTAGAAATCAGTTTGGATTGCAAATACTGTAATAATACAGTGGGTGTTTGTTTACAAATTTATTTGTATTTGAATAAAAAAACCATGGAAATATTTCTAATGGTCTTGTATTTTATAAGAACATATTTTTACAAACATAACATTAGATCTGAGATCTCCAATTTTGTCCTGCTTTTTAGTGTCTGTAGAGTATAACAAGGAATAATGATATACAACTGGATGAAGAAAAGGGAAACTTTTCCCTGATAGGCATTCTAACAGTGAGATCTAGTAGACTGTAAAATAGTCTCAAAAAGAATGTTGGGGGAGTCACATTGTTTTAATTATTTGGGATCTGACAGTATATTTGTGTGGTATGGAAAATCTGATATTCTGTCAGGTAGTGTTGGAAGTGACTTAATAACTAACTCATCTTTTCTGTGACTAAATCAAACACCTTCTAGATGCTGAACACAGTGATAAATATATCATAAATGCCTAGGTAGACAGATCCTGGGTATTCTTTTTTTGTGACTGTCTTGAATTTCCATGAAATACAAGGCAAACATTCCTGTAAAATTCTTTTTAGTAATCCTGCAAACCTGTCCTTTTCAACTAGGTTAAATTCTGGACTCTTTGAGGCTACTTGATTTTTCTGTTGACTTTATTGGGATAACTTCAAATGGAATGCAGCACCCATGTGGGTGCTTGTTTCTTCTTGAATTAATAGTTTAATTTTTATTTTGAAAAGCATAGGGTTAAATTAATCTGATATTTCATAGCATTCCTAACAATCCTGGGTTACTGACATTTATCACACATGTGATTTGATTTGATTTGTGAAAAAGGAATTGATTTTTAAAATCTAACCCAGTAATGAGTCATACTCAATCAAATATTTGTTGAGATCATTGCATTTGAATACTTATAAGTTTGAAAGACTGTTGAACCTCTTTCTTTAACATAATCTTAAGATACTACTCAAGAGGAGATGCTGAAAATGCAATGAGATACATCAATGGGACACGGCTTGATGATAGGATCATCAGGACAGATTGGGATGCAGGTTTTAAAGAGGGCAGACAGTATGGTCGTGGAAGGTCAGGGGGTCAGGTAAGTTGTTCCACAATCTGTTTTTCACTGTTTGCTGGTGAAATTAGTGATGTTTCTTGAATCCTCACTTTTGAGTGACCACTTAGTAGTTAACTTTAATTTTACTAACTTCCATTGCCAGAGTAAAATTTCATCACATCTAAGAGACTATTATATAATGAATTGAAATATTTATCCACCAAGAATAAAACCTTATGTTATGTTCCTTTTCTTGGTATTCAAGTTACATTGGAGCCTGTGTTCAGCTGCTGTGGGAAGAGAAATGGTACTTGCAGAGCAAGCATAAAAGCTACCCAGCTAAGAGCTGTGTTGTAGCCTGCCAAGAACCATGGGACATCACCTAACTTGCCTAAATTGGAGTAGATAGCAGTTGCTCTTATCTTTGGTGTTTAGGGTAGATCATGTAGATTACAGGTCCCAAGATGGGATGGTCCATCTTGATAGGAGGAGGGTCCTTGTGGGGGTTATTAAAGAAGACGACAGCTGTATGCTGATATATCAAATTGTGCAGGCTGCACTTCAGCTATTGCTGAAATGAAGTAGAGAAGGAAACTGTCACTAATTTTCCTAAATATTATACAGCTTGTACTGGGGTGTATTACCTGGACTATTGTTAACTGGGACAGGTGTTAACTGCCTTGTTGGTATTGTATATTAACTCTTGTGCAATAGTTTACTTTCTGGAATGCTATAATATTTCACTCTCTCCCCCCCCCCCCACGCAATCCAGGTCCGAGATGAATATCGGCAGGACTATGATGCTGGGAGAGGAGGTTATGGCAAAGTTGTTCAACCCCAGTGAATATTGAATGACCCATCAGCATCACAGGAGAACTGTAGCTGCATCGTGGTAAATCTTATGATGAGCAGCGAAGGACGTCTGTTGCACATGAATGTTGTTTAGGTAACTGAGACTTAGAAGATTTTTTTTCAGTGTTGCTGAGATCGTTAAATATATTCAGTGTCTCTTCCATTTTTCAAGACCAGTTACAAAATCAGGATCAAAGCTATACTTTATGTTGTAGGGTAGATTGATAGAATATAATGAAGATCTGGGAGTAAAACTTATAGCACTGATTCACATGAGACATATGTGATTGCTAACTGCTGCTTTTTTTAATGTTTGAAGTGTTATACTAGACTGAGCCAGAATTCTTTAACAGTATGTTGATTTCTTTCATATATCCAAAATCTGATACACAGGCATCAGGTTTTTTTTGTTTACATTAGTAGTGAAGGGGGTGGGTGGGTAAGAATGGGTTGTGTACCAAACATAAAAATTAAGAGGAGAGAAATAGTTATTTTTTTGGTAAAATACAGAGAAGGTCCAGATTTCTCTGAAAGGTGTATTTGACTAGCAAGAAATAAGATGTCTTTTTTTTTGGTAACAGCTAGCAAACATATGAAGGGCACACCTGAACAAACTCTTTACCCTGGGGTTATCTCTCTGTTCATCAAAGTGATAGGAGCATAGCAGCTAACTGAAGACCTGGCCCATATGTATTTCCACTAAGAGTATAGTATGTATGAGGTCTGATACCCAATAATATCTGTAGTGTGTGTATATTAGAGGCTGTCACTTTGATACTGTAAACCAGGTGGTGTGAAGTTCCCTTATCCAGTGGGTGGGAAGGGGGACTGCTGTAAGCAAGGGGAATGTAGAGAACTGAGAGTTTAAAAATTGGTGCTAGATGGTATTTGCTACCTCTGTAAACTTGGCAACACTCTTACTTTTTTATTTTTTTAAGGGTTGCTCCTGTATCAGTTTTCTCCAATAAAAGGGGTTTGTTAGTAATTTTATTATGTGGATGAATTATTTTCCCTATTCCTCCACAGATGGGAGAATTTGCATGGTTACCTCCAAAAGGTGGATGTCTAAGGAGACAGGGTATTGTAAAAGAAAAGGAAAGTAGTTCTGAAAGGGTGTGAGTTTTGTCTTCTATTTCAGGCTAGATTCATTCCTGCTTAGGTTTCAAATAACAAGCAAACTGGCAAAAGCCAAGGTTCAAACTCCAGCCCTACCTCGGAGTCCATTATGCATCTGATGAGAAATCATATAGTGACTCTAGAACTTTATGTATGAGTTTCGCGGCTTGTGTCAAAACCGACTGAAATGATTGTATAGTAGTATGGACTCTTTAAAGTATTAACTGATGCTCAAAATGTTCAAAACCTGGAAATTTCAACAATGTCAAGTTCAGGCTTCCCTGGCTTTGCTTGAGGACTTGGGAATCTTGAGAGATGTATATTGAGTCTAAACACCTTAATCCGGCAGTGTTGAAGACTCATCTGCCTAAAAACTTCTTCCTCTCTCAAATTGTTCAGCCCCCTGGACACTTACCTAATTTCATTAATTCTGCTTTTCTAATCATAATATTAGGGACTGACAATACCTGCATTTATGTAAAGAGAAAGCATAACTTATTCCTTTTCTTAAAATATAAAACCTTTTCAGGCCTTCATGTGAAAGGTATAAGCCTACTATTTTTCTTTTTACATCACCTGTAAAGAAGGGTAAAATGAGCTGAGTGATGAGCTTTAATCAGACTTTCTAAGTATCTTACAGGTACCTCTATGCATCATGTTTCAGACCCATTACTTTAATTAAGTTATAGGTACAATGAAGTAAAATGCACATCCATCATCTTATCGTCACATCTAAGAGAATTTAAAATGGTGTATTTCTAACCTTCTCCTGTCATGGAAGGTACTGTAAATGTTTAGTACCGGGATCTTTGATTGGGGAAAGTCCTATAAACAGAATGAGTTAATCTAGGGTTTTTTTTCTTACCTAATGAGGCACGTGTCTGAGCAGATCTGTCTACCACTTGCTCTGTAACATGTCCAGTAGCAATTTTCAGAAGCATAATCTGTGATTGCACAAGTTTTATGAAAAGATTGTCTATTGTCAAAACCACAAACTACTTTCAAATAAAGCTGCACTACTCAAATTGATTTGTTTTTAGATTGTCATTTGTGCCTTAACAGAAGCAGCGGTGGGAATAAAGTAACTACACTTTGCACATTCTTAGCCAAATGCCTTGTTTGGGCTGTCTCCATGTGTAATTCACTAAATTATGGAAGAATAACACACTGGAGCAGTGAATACTCTCCTATCGCTTAATTAAGACACTGTCTCACAACTATACCCACTTGTTAACAGATCCTGAATGACAATATAACAATGTAATTTGTTTTGTCGCAGGTACCAGGGGGTGCAGCCTGAACGTAACATTATAGTGGACTGCCAGGCCTACTGTAGTTAAGGTTTGGACCAACTTTCTGTTTAAAGCGTGACTATAAGTGCTCTAAAATTTGCATGCTTACTGATTTGATTGATTGATTGCCTTAAAATTTTGGTGTGCCTCATGAGGGTGCTGGCTTGGGCTAGTGCTCCAATTTTGGGGTCATTTGACCAAGGAATTCCTGAGATACAACACCCCCTGACTCCCCCCCGTCTCCCCCCCCCAATTTTCTTAAGGTTGACATAACTTTGCATGACCTGGAGGTGAAACCATTGTTCAGATCCTTGCCCAAAGGTCTCGCTTGCGTGAGGGTTACTTCTAAAGAGAGCCTAGCATCCCCTTGGCCTTTAGGGGAAGCAAAAGTCAGAACAGTATTAGACAGAGAGTTAAGTACATGCCTACATTGAGAACAAGAGATTCCAAAGTCTCGTATGCCAGACTGATTACACTGCATGTGTGCAAAGAGAGGCCAAGAGGGTTTATTGCTACCATAACACACATGACTTGTGTTCCATTGAACCTCAACAACAGCTGGGTACTAGAAGCTCAAATCCAGTACTAGGCAGAAACCTGAAATAAAGAACGCATATTGCCACAACCTGCCTCTGTCAAAAGATGTTTTTGTTTCAATTGTGGGGAAGTGTAATCTTGATACTGCGGAAAATGCAACAGGTGCTCAAAGTATTTTTGAAAAGAAAATAAATTACACATGCAAATGATGGCTGGGAGGTGAAAGTGAATTAGAGCAGAGGACTGGGGGTGCAGAGGGGAGATGGGGGAATAAATGGGGATGGTTGTGGGGCAGGATAGCATTCTGGGAGGAGTGATATGGAGGTGGGTATCAGGATGAGTTGGCGGTATTGGGGTTAGGGTTGGGATGAAGGTGAGGGTAGATTAGGGGTGGGGTTAAGGGGTTTGGGGTAGGGTTGGTGCAGGGTTAGAGTTTGGGGTGGCGTTGGGTTAGGGGGGTCCAGGGGGGCGGCACATCGCCCCTCTGTGCGGAGCCGCCCCGCCGGGGTGCTCCCGCCTTTTGGAGCCAATTTTGCGCCTTCTCCTGTGACTGGGGTTGGGGGTTGCGGTTGGGGTTGGGGTTAGGGTTAGGGTCTGCCGCTCGGCGCGCAGGGGTTATAGTAGGGGTTAGGGACAGGGGTTAGGGGTGAGGGTTAGGGTTAGGGTTCTGCTCGGCGCGCGGGGACTAGAAATAGGGTGAGGAGCTGCCGCTTAGGGTTGGGGTTAGGGGGAGGGGTGGGGTAGGGGTAGGGTGAGGGTTTAGGGGTAGGGTCAGGGGTAGGGTTTAGGGTGAGGGTTTAGGATGAGGGGTAGGGTGGGTTGGGGTTGGGGATAGGGTGAGGGTTTAGGGGTAGGGTCAGGGGTAGGGGTTAGGGTGAGGGTTTAGGGGTAGGGTCAGGGGTAGGGGTTAGGGTGAGGGTTTAGGGTTAAGGGGTTAGGGGTGGGGTTAGGGGTTGGGGTTGTTAGGGGGTTAGGGTTGGGGTTAGGGTAGGGTCGGGGTTAGGGTTCTGCTCGGCGCGCAGGGACTAGAAATAGAAAGAGGAGCTGCCGCTAGGCTTAGGGTTAGGGGTTAGGGCTAGGGGTTGGGGGGAGGGGTAGGGTAGGGGTCAGGGTGAGGGGTAGGGTTGGGGTTAGGGTTTAGGGTCGGGGTGGGGGTCAAGGGTCAGGGTTAGGGTTTAGGGTTGGGTTAGGGGTGGGGGAGGGGATTAGGGGGTTAGGTTTAGGGTTAGGGGGTGGGGGTGAGGGTAGGGGTGAGGGTTAGGGTTAGGGTTGTTACGGTTAGGGATTGGGTTGTTAGGGTTTAGGGTAGGGGTTAGGGTTAGGGGGTTGGGTTTAGGGTGGGGGTTGGGTTAGGGTCGGGTTGGGGTCGGGTTAGGGGTGAGGGTAGGGGTTGGGGTGAGGGTAGGGGTTGGGGTTAGGGGGTTAGGGTTAGGGGGTTAGGGTGAGGGGTCAGGGTTAGGGTTAGGGTTTAGGGTTAGGGGGTTGGGGCTGGGGGTTAGGGGTTAGGGTTAGGAGTTAGGGTGAGGGTTAGGGGTTAGGGTCGGGTCGGGTCAGGGGCAGGGTTAGGGTTAGGGTTGTTAGGGTTAGAGTGGTTAGGGTGAGGGGGAGGGGGAGGGATAGGGGTAGGGTGAGGGTGGGGGTTGGTTAGGGTGGGGTTGGGGTTAGGGGTTAGGCTTGGGGTTAGGGGTTGGGGGTGAGGGTGTTGGTGAGGGTGAGGGGTTAGGGGGTGAGGGTGGGGGTGGGGGTGAGGGTAGGGTTAGGTGAGGGTCGGGGTGAGGGTTTAGGGTGAGGGGTTAGGGTGGGGGTGAGGGGTTAGGGTCAAGGGTCAGAAGGTTAGGGTCGGGGGTAGGGGTAGGGTTAGAGGGTGAGGAGTTAGGGTTAGGGTCAGGGCAAGGGTCAGGGCCAGGCTTAGGGTCAGGCTTAGGCTTAGGCTTAGGGTTGGGTTAGGGTGAGGGGTAGGGTTGGGGTTGGGGTGAGGGTCAGGGGTAAGGGTCAGGGGTAAGGGTCAGGGATGAGGGTGGGGGTTAGGGGTAGGGTTAGGGTTGTTAGGGTTAGGGAGAGGGTAGGGTTTGGGGTGGGGGTGAGGGTGAGGTTGGGGTTGGGGGTAGGGTTGGGGTCAGGGATTAGGGGGTTAGGGTTAGGGGGTTAGGATTGGGGGTTGAGGGGTCGGGGTCGGGGTAGGGGTTGGTTTTAGGGGTAGGGCTAGGGTTAAGGGTTAGGGGGTTAGGGTTGGGTAGAGGTAGGGTGAGGGTGGGGGTTAGGGGTAGGGTTTAGGGTTAGGTTAGGGTCGGGGTCAGGGTTAGGGGGTTAGGGTTGGGGTTAGGGGTTAGGGTTGGGGTTAGGGGTAGGGTTTAGGGGTATGGCTAGGGTTTAGGGGCCAGGGGGTTAGGGTGAGGGTAGGGTTAGGGTTAAGGGGTTAGGGTTAAGGGGTTAGGGTTGGGGTTAGGGTAGGGGTTAGGGGTAGGGTCAGGGTTAGGGGGTTAGGGTCAGGGGGTTAGGGGTGTGGGTGAGGGTTAGGGTGAGGGTTAAGGGTTAATGGTTAGGGTTAGGGGGGTTAGGGTTAGGGGGGTTAGGGTTAGGGTTGGTAGGGGTAGGGTGTAGGGGTAGGGGTTAAGGGTTAAGGGTGGGGTCGGGGGTCAGGGTCAAGGGTGAGTGTGAGGGTTGGTTAGGGTTAGGGTGGTTTGGGTTTGGGTTAGGGTTTTAGGGTTAGGGTTAGGGTTAGTGTTAGGGTTAGGGTTAGGGTTAGGGTTAGGGTTAGGGTTAGGGTTAGGGGGTTAGGGTTAGGGGGTTAGGGGGTTAGGGGGTTAGGGTTAGGGTTAGGGTTAGGGTTAGGGTTAGGGGGTTAGGGGGTTAGGGTT